>NC_052251.1:9307907-9607907 GCF_013401445.1 Tripterygium wilfordii
CTATCTTTTTCTTGAAAGGTTTTTTCCTGAAATTTCTTAGCTTCGAAGCAAGTTTGCTGCAATGCCATCATATCAAGCTTCATACTCTCTATTTCACACTGGGACTCCAGCACTGCAGAAGATATTGACTCCTCCAATTTTTCTATACATGAAGCTGAATTTTCTAACTCTAGTTCTTTGTTCCTTAGTTCTTGAACCAACAGCAAGCACTCCGACTCCGACCTCATCAGTTCCTCTGTCAATTGGTGTACCTGCGAAATTTCCATGCCTGCCAGTTTCAACTCAAGATTGTTTGAATGCTCATTCAAGCAGTTCAGTTCTAGGTTTCTTGCATTCAGTTGATCCTGCAGATAATCTGTGATAAATTTTATGATTGGATCGCCAAGTAATAATAGTCGTATTATACGAGAAATTAAACAAGAGTGCACCGTCAGTCATTACCAGGCATTTGAAGTTAAAATTACCAAGGTGCCAAATGCAATCTTGTAAGTACCAAGTAGATGGCCAGAAAGATGATGCGATACCAATTATAGCAACCAATAGAAAAATTAATTGCATACACCTACACACAGGCTTTTTCTCTAAACCTTTGCATGGGAGCAACGAATAGATGGCATAGAGGAGGACATCTCCAATTCTAACCAATAAAATCACTACTAACACCCATATTGGAATGGCAGAAAAAGAACTAGATGGACTGAAATTTTCAACATCCAACAATTTTCCACCTTTTTCAAAAGCAATATGATTTCTGCAGCTACAAAGAAGTCAGACCCAAGTACAACAATAACTTTCTTCATATGCTTATTCAAATTCAAATTAAGATTGAGCCTCAGTTTTGTAGGTTGAATCTAGAAGGCTAACATGGAAAATAGCATTCAAATACCATCACTGTCTCACTAAGAAGAAAGGATAAAATCATAAAACATTGACCGAGCAGTAATAAGCAGTATTCAGAATTGTGATTCGAAACTCAAAATTTTACGACGTTCTTTAAAGACTTTATGATTATTTAATGCAAGCCAGGATAGTCAAGGATATATACTCTATGCAAAGAGATTATCAATAAATGAATATCTAGCAGAGATGTACCAGTACCACACAGAAATTGAATTAGTCAAAGTGACAACACATCGGATAATAGAATATAGAATTTGCCAAACATAAACTAGAAACTGAAGCAGATCTTTATGTGGTATAGAAGTGAGAATGACTACCTATTTCTTGAGAGCAATTCATGAGCTCTCTTTCCAACTTCTGAATCTGTTTCTTGTCCTCTGTTCGAGCGTCTGATAGTGACTTCACATGAAGCTCTAGTCTCTGCATCAAAAAACTCAATGGTCCAATGAAATGTGATTTTAAGATCCACCTATTGTCTCATTGTCATTTTATATTTCTTACTGAAAAAAAAAAAAAGAAAAAAAAACAACACACTAGTCCCACGGCAGAAGGAAAGAAAGGTTGCCACAAAATGGGAGTAAACAAAGAGTTCAAACCACAAACTTCTTTCAGTCTTTGTTTTATAAGAACACTTGCAACTTGAAATTGTTTTGCACAGCTCAATTACAAGATGAGCTATAGAGGAATGAAACGAAATAAAGCAAGAAAATCTAGTCAGATGTTCATAAAAAGATCAAGTCAAAAGTTCTTAATTTTGAAACTTTTCCTTCAGTATTTGTTAAATATCTCTTGTCTCCATCCACCCCTACCACCTACCAAATCATTTTACACAACTTACATTGAATTGTCATTTTGGCCTCTCCAAATAAAAACTTATAGTTATAAAATTCAAAAAAAAAACCATGCAACTATGCAAGAACTAACAGAAAAGATGAATGAATAGTGATGCCAATGCTACTAATTGGCACATCAGTCCTGCTTTTCATGACCTAGGCTTGCACTAAGAGCTCAGAATAAGCAAATCAACCATAACTAGAGTTTCATACATTATATTTGTTTTCCAAATGTAAGTACCACAAACTTGCATATATTATTACCCTGATTAGATCAATGCTCTGGGCTTGTGATTCTCTCAACAAGTCTTTCTCCTTGCGCAGCTGCATTTCAAACAAGCAATAAATATAAACACACACAAAAGAAACACAGTTGGTACTGACTGAGACAACTGAAAACTTTTTCCATGAGTAACAAGTTTTTTTTTGAAAAAATAAACTACACAATTTTCAAAATAATAACGAACCGTCCTTGTAATTACAATAACAAGAATAAAAACT
This sequence comes from Tripterygium wilfordii, assembly GCF_013401445.1. Taxonomy (NCBI): domain Eukaryota; kingdom Viridiplantae; phylum Streptophyta; class Magnoliopsida; order Celastrales; family Celastraceae; genus Tripterygium; species Tripterygium wilfordii. The sequence goes on from NC_052251.1 coordinate 9,310,142, forward strand.
TGCTCATTTAATTAATCACAAGTACAAATACAGGTATTGAAAACGCACTGTGGTCAAGAAATTAGCTGATCGATAAAAACTAAACAGGAAAAGGTACCTCTCCGCATCTCGCCCCGATCTTCAGGAGCTCCTCAACATCAAACGGATTCTCACCGTCACTCCTAGAGCTACTCGACATTTACAGAGACCTCAGACCTGCACGATTTATTGTAAACTCTGAATGTCGGAACTATCGAGAGATTGAGAAACAAACACAATATGAAGCAAGAATGACCATAAATAGCTTGATTACCGATATCGGGAATCGCCGGAGAGGGAGATAGCACCGAAGCCTTACGGGGTTTAGTTTCAATTTGAGGAAGAGGAGCCTCTCCTCTCTGTGAGAGAGTGTTCAAATTTTTGCGCAATGAAACTGGGGGTAGTTTGTGGGAGCATTTTATTCGGGTCGAGTCAATATTAATTTCCGCTAAAAGATGGACCGGATCGGTCCATAATTGGGTTCAATTGCTTTAGGGATCACAACGGGCAGATCACGGTCAACCCTTCACCGACCCACACCTCTATTTGTATGTCTCGCCCACTCTCCGTTCTGCACATGGGAACAACTTTACACCCGTCCCCGCCCGCTGGGCTCATCGGGTCGGGCCCCGCCCTGATCAATCTCGGCATTTACCCGATCCTATCATAATAAAGATCAATATTAATCTATCAAATCAACTTGTATAATCTGAAATAATTCAACAAACATTCGACTAATTTAAGGGTGATTATTAATTCGACTCAAGGGTTAAGATTTTTTAACAATATAAAGTCAATTATATGTTAAATTAAGAAATATTTTTCAATCAATTTGACTTAGGTTTAATAACAAAATCAAGGTAATATATATGCTTTTTACATATAAATATGCTTTTAGATTATAATAATTGATAATTTATATTTATATATAAATTTCAAAAAATTTTATTTGTCGGAACGATTCACTTGCGGAGCGGGTTGAGAAGTAGATTCGTCCCTGCCACGCATACAATTTGAGTTTCTTTGCCCCGTCCCAAAGTCAAATCGGAAAAAAACTAGCGTTTTCGGGGCAGGTTAAGTTTTCGGGGCAGGTTAAGTAAGAATTATCATTCCTAATTTGCATAACATCTTTTGAATTTCCTATAATTCAAAATATTTAAAACGGCGTCACTTTTCAAACCCCCCTTTTTTACTTCCCACACCCCTGTCAGATTATCAACTTTATTGAAATGATGGGTGTCTAATCCCAACCTCAATTTGTTGCACTTAAATGACTTGTGATTGGTGCGTGTTTTTCACGTACATGGTAAAAAGAGCTTGATGAGATTATTTGGGACGAAGAAAAAAAAAACCAATGAATGATTGTGATGTGTTGCTAACTGGCTTACGTATGCATTAATATTATTTTTTTTATACATTTAAATGGTAGTTCAACATAATTGTTAATTCTGGAATTATAAATATATATTTATATATATTAAGGATTGTTGAATTGGTTGTAAACAGCATGTCATTTCACATTTGTTATGTAGTGGTTTATAAACAAAAAGATGATTTTGTGGACTGAATATTCTCTCTAATTAATTATTAGTTGTGTGCATGCTTAATATATATATTAATTAATAACATTTTTTGGTAATTGATAATTCTTCAACCCAACATATCTATCAGACATGTTGGTTAGCTCTAAACTCGGGCTGTCAACTCAGTTCACTTCACGCTGGATTTAAAATAGTTCCCTATTCAAATAAAACTCCCTCATTGTAATGAATGTGGGCCAACTTGTCCCAATTACAAATAAGCTTTTGAAATAAACATTTAGAAAAATAATAGAGGGGTTCATAAATATAATATCAAATTTAAAAATTATATTAAATTTTTTATCATTACATTTTATTTCATATGAGATTATATATATACCGGACATGAAGAACAATATAAACAACAATCCAAACAGTAAAGAGAAAATGAGAGGAATAATATATGTTTTTGTGGTGGTTCGATCAAGAATATAGGAATTTCAATAGTATATTTGGTTGAGTTTATTTTTTTTTATACTAGCTATTTAGGTTTATACTAAAAATAATCAAATCATATTGTAATCATATTACGTAATTATGTTACGCTCCACACTCTCGCTCAATTTCCTATTTTTTTAGAATTTTTATGTATTAAATAATTTCTTCTAATATATAACACCAACAGGCAACAGCACAAGCGAATTTGAACCTTCAACAATTTTAAAAAAGAAAATCACCTAATTAAGCTGTCAACTGTCAAGGTGAAAATGGGCAACGTACTACAGCAGACAAATACAGGGAAGCAACAGTCAATCAAAAGACAAAGTGTTGTAAGATTTGTTTGACTTTTATAATCTAGACTCAAATATCAAGAAATGTCTAATCAATAGGGGTGTAGATAGTAAAAAAAGGGGTCTAAATAACAGGACCCTATTTAAAAACGATTTGGATCCTGGAATCAAATCAATCTTAACATTATTATTATTAAATTTTTGTTTTGAAAAGAAGGTCATAGACCTGTCTTAACATTATTAATTGGCAAAGCAAGACGTTGCACTGGCAGATTTATTGGATGAGCTGAAGGATATGACCGTTGACATGGGATCTGAATTTGAGAGGTTGTTTTCCTGGTTTTAACTTTATGAACTGTTCACGTTGTTTTTGGATATGTGCAAATGTGATTGCCCCCTTGATCCCTCCACCTTTAGAAATAAAAAAAAAATGCAATGTGATCTATGAAGAGATATTTTTCTAAAAAAAAAGTAGAATCAAAATGTTAGAAAATCTAGCCCAAATACTACAACTCCATATTGTCCGTTTTTGAGCCATGGACTCGCACAATTTTATCTTCTTGAGCTGTCGCAGTTGGTGGTATGAGAGAGATTTGACATTTGCTTATATGTCCCTCAGTGGGGTTATGTCAATCCAACGTGAAATAAAAGTTTTAACACTCTCCCGCACTTGTGAGCTGGGTTATACTTGACCCAACAAGTTAACACAGTAGAGGTCATATCCAAATGGATCGAGTCTTTGCTCCGATACCATGTTAATATTAATACTTTGTCATTCAACTTAATAAACTAACTACGTTGGATTGAGGCATTTCACATATCATTTATACATATTCCAACATGAAATTGTTTGATTACTTATTTTTGTGATGATTGCAGGCAGCACAAAGCTCTGGAGGCTCACCATGATGATGTAGATAAGCTACATTTCCATATTAGATTGCTTGGAAAGTAGAGAGTGCAAACTCTTGAAATTCACCTTCAAGACCTGTTTATTATGATGGTTCTCTACTTGTCATGGATGGATCTGGATACATAGTAGCTTATTGAAATTGCAATTGTATACCGTAGCTTATGGAAAATACAATTGTAAACTGTAGCTCATTGAAAGTACAATTGTAAGAAACTTTCACAATTGACATGAAGATGGAATTTATTATAGCTACAATTGACAGAAACTTACAGTTCTGTGATTGCCATGAACAAGAGTGTATGATGAGCAGGAATGATCAATGGAGACCGACTATGCGCAAGCAGAAGCATGAAAATTAGGGAATACGATGAATGCAATAGACAAATGAGCGATCGATATTTCAGAATTCACATCAACTTGTGCAGGTTTCAATATTGGGATGTCTCCATTTTCTGTAAGCTCCAATGGTTTTCCATTAAGAAACATGGTATGACTTCTTAGGTACCCATCTTCAGGAGTCAAATGGTACTCCTCTCTGAACAATTTTGGTCCATCTGGTTCGAAATCTTTGCTTCCAATCCATGAAACCGTCTTGTTCAGATAACGCGATCCTTGTGCTTCCAAATGCAGATGCATTTTCATGGTTTTTGAAACTCTAATTATATAATCAGTAGCCTTGTGTAAGTTAATAAGGAGTAAGGTTACACCTACCTGCAACAAAGACAATGACAGTGAGGCAGTTGTTGTAAGCTGCAAAGTAGACACTACCTGGAAAGGTTTCAGGTATTCAAAGACGGTTATTAGTTTAAATTTTACACAACTGGAGTCAATATATCTTTCTTTCAAAAACTGGATTCGCGTTCTTATTGCAGTCCTTGCAAACCAAATGTAGACTTGCAATAAGTATATATTTTCGAGAATCGTTTAGCTTTTGGTTCAGAAAGCACCCGTCAAATAAATATGCATATGCAGTAGTTGGGCTGGATTTAGATCTATTATGAGTTTTAAAGCACAAAAACCAGTAGATACTCACAGGAGTCCATTAGAGATGAACCAGAGACTTACTCCTTCTTTGGAACAATGGGCGTAAGAGCGTAGATATGACAAAGCGTTGGTTTTGACTGCTAAAACTCGTTTCCCCATCAAACGATGCCATAGAAGAGCACTGGCCACATTTAGAACAACAAATAAACAAAAAAACAATCACTCAACAAACTGTAAATGATTCAATTCTAAGTAATCTGATTACTACAACTGCAAATGAACCATCTCGACACTCTTGCCTGTAATAGTCGGGATTGGGTGCAAAAGTTTCTTTGTTGAGGAGGCCATAATTCCCTCCGATCAAAGTCTGCCTACAATGCACCTTAGTATTGTACTTGGATGCCATCCCAAGCTGATCTAAGTACCTAGTTCATACATAAAAAAAGATATGCAGCACAGCGAAGTACAGTATTTCTGTAATAACAAAATTATACACAAAAATGCACTTTTCTTGTGGTGATAGAAAATAAATGGAAGCAAATTGAAACCAAGATTACCAAAAGCTATTCACAAATGTATCAGATACATCATATCCTCCATTTGTGGAAGCTCCACCAGATTCTCCAATCCATGCAGAAGCCCAAGAACCATTGTCCTTAATGGTTTGATCAACAACAGTCAATGTTCGTGCTAGTTTGTTCAAAAGACGGCGATTCAATATCTTTTCCACAAGATTGGGATTACCAGCTGAAATTGAATTAACAAGTATAAAATTAAATGAGGGAAGTACTAAAACAATACGGTGTCTGGGTGTATACGCATTTTATAATGAATACTAATGTTAAACTTCTCCAGAATCCGAAGAAGTTAAAACCTGGACCCAAGTTGTATATATGATGAGTCACACTATCGACTATGCCAAGGCCTGACACCTGAAGAAGCTTCGCAAACCACACTTGGTCGAAAAATCCTCCTGGTGCAAGAAGTGAAGGTGTAGAGTCAGAGTTCTCATACAAATCCTCGATGATTTTTTTAAGCTTGATCAGGTCATTCCCATACAGTTCAGCATCAATATTTGCTCCATAGCTGGCCCGTCCACATATCTCATTTCCTAAAATGGCCATGGGTGAGAAGAGATGTTAGACAACAAGAACAAGGAGCGCAAGCAGCGAAAACCTCGAGTTAAAGCCCCATACCGAATTCCCAAGAATCAATCTTGTATCCTTTGGAAACAGTGTATTTAATAAAATCGTGAGCATTAGTAGAATCCCAAGCTCCTTCCCAAACTTTTCCCTTAATATGGCGCCTCCCATATAGTGCATTCAACCCAAATGTCACAATGACCCTACAAGTATAAAAATTCAAGTTCAACCACTTTGATAGAATAAAACACTCATACCTTAAACTAAGGTAAGGCATTTTACTATTCTTACCCTGTTTTAGCAAGGAAGTTATTCAGTTCATCCCATCTTTTCATAGGTAAACATCCTTTTGAAAACCCTAACAACCCATTCTTCTCCGCTTTGAGTGGGTCGCAAGGAGACTCCAAATTGCCTACACCATACACTACTTGGTCTTCCAAACTACCTCCCAATCTTATCCTCAAAGACCTAAAAGCTAGTTAAATCAAAACCACAAAAAATTAGAAGAGTCACAACTCACATCACAGTGCAAACAAATTAAACTGCTGAGAAGAACTTTAGAAGAAGAGATGCCTGAAAGATGCAGATATACAAACCTTCGATGGCTTTTTTTAAGGAAGGATGAGATAAATTCTGAAAAACACAACCACAAAAACCCAGTTGTAGTTATTGACATTGTTAGAGACTACTACCCAAAAGAAGAACATACTAATTGGAAATGCTTACCAAATTTAATATAGATGAAGATCCCCAAGGACAGTGCTTGTAGTTGCACTTATCATGAGGCCACCAATCAATTGTAGCACATATGAAATTATCATCAGTTTCTGCAATTGTTTTACTCGTATCAACTGTAATTGTAACTTTTCCAGCCAAAATAGCAGGGAAGAAGCTCAGAAACAAAAATAACTGGTGTTGGAATCCCATTAATGGCAGATCAAATCACAGCTAATGAGCTAATCAACTATTCACAGAACTGTCGTCAGAACCAAGATTGAACACTAAAAATTTGAAGGGAGTGCGGTGCCTTGGTTGTCAGTCTTGGATAGTTCGGTTCAAGGTTAAAAATGCCAGCTAAATACAGCATGTAATAAACTTAGTTTGTGCTTCACTATTTTTTCCCGACAAAACCAACATCATAAAAATGTAAGACAAACAAACTTCTTGGTTTTGTCAGCATTAGAAAACAATCAAACACGGCATGTATGGCTGTAGTAACCGGTTTCCGTCCGGTGGAATTTTAAAAAATAAAAATAAAAATAAACATAAAAACATGAACATTATTTGCACTGTATTTTTTATTAAGTACACCCCGGTCTGGTTGAGGTGCTATAACCGACAATTTACGAACCAAAATGTTTTCAATTGAACCTGTCAGAACCGGTCGATTTTGAACCGGTTCGGTTCATTTATTAAAGTTAATAAAATATTTTTGAATTTTGTTATTTGTATGGTTTGAACTCATCACCTTTTATTTATTATAAAAGGCTTTAACCACTAAGGTATGAGACTCTAGTTGTTTAAAATGATACTTTATTTGAATATATTGTATTTTTATGAAGTTTTCTTATATATTATATGCATATAATATAGATATATATATATATATATATAAGTAATTCATTATGTTGAATCAAGTTCAAACCCGATTTGAACATCGGTGGAACCTCTAAATCATGAATCGAAGACTTTTCCGGTTTAATGACTGGTTCGGTTTTAAAAATCTTGCTTAAAATCAGTCTTTGAAAACAAAAAGGCAAAAATATTTTCAAACACAACCATCGATTCTGGGTCGATTCTAAGACGGACAATATTCATGTGTTTATGAAATATTTACATATTCGGACCCCACCTATAATTGAATTTCGGACTTATTTAATTGACCAAACCCGATTTTTTTAAATCAAGACAAATAAATCAGACAGTAACCTAATCTGATTTATGGTCTGGACAAGTAAACTGCATAAGATTTATGTGTTTGTACTCAGATCCGATTTTAAAACAAACAAAAGTTTTTTCCTCCATACATACAACTTATGTTTAGACTTAATTTAATCTAGAACAAATTTCGTTATCCTGATGGGACACAATTTTGTCATCCTTAATTCCCTATTTACATCTAACTTAGTAAGTCTGGCTAGGTAGGCCGGGCTTGGCACTGCCAGACATCTTTTGTGGGCTGGACCGGAATCCCTGATTTAGCCCGCTTATTATGTAAAGTGAGCTAAACCTAGCATGACTCGTGAACCCTGAAAAGGCGGGATTTTACGTTGCGCACGTGCTTACAAAGAACTTGCACGTGATAGATGGTAAGACAATACAAGCCACTGGGCATGTGATATTATACTTGATACTATTCCATTCATTCAAGTGGAATAAGGAATATAATGAAACCCCAACTCACAAAACCAATCAAATGTTCAAGAAGAGACATACGTTGCTTCCCTTGAAAGCTGAATCATATCCATCTTTGCTTGCACCAATCTCCTGTTCATGCCCTAAAAATTGAGATTATATGTCAAGCCCCTTCTCACTCTCCATAGTTGGGCGGATGGAGGAGCTAATCAGGCAAAAGAGGTAAGTTTGTTCTCTGTCAATATAACACAGATGTCTCTGCTGCTTCTTCTTCTTCTTCTCTGTATTATTTGGTCTTGAAAATGTCTCTGTCAGGGTCAGTTTTTCAGACCAACCACACAAGGAGGAGTACTACCGTGCTCCGGATATCGAGTTTGCAGCAGCGGTTGCAGCTGCTTCATTGTCCATTTATTCACTCCATGAAGCTGAGGAGCAACAAAGAGGGAAGATAATGGAGGAGATCAAGATTAGAAAAGAAGGCAGCACAATTGGTTCTGGTAAAAATTAAATCCACGATTCTCTTTGTCAATACTTATATCGCATATTGGATTGGCATAACTCAACCGAGTGACGTATAAACAAAAGCCTAATTCCTCTCACACAACAAACGCATTTTCTGGGCTTAAGAACTAATAGCGACGGCCTAGGAGAATAAATCCGTGCAGAAATATGGTTCAGAGCGGACAATATCTGTTGCTGTGATTTCTAGCATCTCTTTTGTATGATACATGTGTGTGACTATTTTATAGCTAAGATAACAACTCCAATTTTCCAGGTGAAAATTTTAAAGTAAAACCATCAGGAGTGGATCAAAAGCCACAACAGATTAGTTTACCAAACAGGGAAGCAAGTCGATCATCCTCCCTACGACCGATGGGATCTGCATTCGAAGACCAAAGACGGATAAGGAATTCCCAGAATGGTGGTGGAGAAGACAAAGCAGAGTCTTGGAGGAAAATTCAGATGCAAAAGATTAATAAAAGGTAACGATGAATCACAGACAACAAACAATCCACAGTACTTATAGATGTATAAGCTGTTGTGACCTGTTTTGTTACAGGTATGAGAAGACCAAGTCTATAGTTCTTGTTTGGGAGAGACAGAAGAAAATGCAAGCTGAGCTTCAGAAGCAAAGGAAACAAGTAAGCTGTGTCTGTTCTATGAAATTCACGAATAAAGGCCGATCGATCCTAATTGCTGTAATTGCTTGCAGAGTGAATTGGAGCAAAGAATGCTTATGAACATCAAACATTACAAGAATAAGTTGGCAAGAATCGATAAGATTGTCGGAGAGGGGAGAGGAGAATTAGAGGAAAAAAGAAAAAACGACGAGAAGGAACTGAAAGAGAGGTCTAAGAAGATTCGATCGACAGGGAAGGCTCCCGTCAAGTGTTTCTGCTTCTGAATGTTTTAAGGAAATTGTTGCCAAATGCCAATGTATACATGAACATACAATACATGTTCACAATAAAATGCCTCTCAGAACTCAAATTCTTACACTACAAGTACCTTGACAAGTTATAAATCAGAGAATTTAACTTAAGCCTCTAACTGGATGGATTCATCCCCAGATCCTAGTCACCTAAGCCACCCCTGAGTAAGAGATTTGGATGAGCTGCCCGGAAAAGAACAGGAAAAGCAAGTAAAGAACAAGAAAGCGTCAATACACAATCGAATCCATCAGGCAATAGAATAGATCTGTTGATAAATGAAGCCTCAAATACATTCAAAAGAAAACCATTATGCAAACAATGAATCCAATACTAAGATACATCACGTTCTTTCTTAGGCATACAAGTGATTGGACCTCTATTTTGAGGTTCTAATGTCCTTTAATTAGGATGTTCTAGCACTTAGTTAATGTATTTGATTGCATTTTAGCTTAATTTTACACTTACAAATGTTTCCCCTTGGTTTTGTAGGAATCGGACCTTGTTCGGGCAAGTTGGAGCACTTTTTGGGCACTTTTTGCTGTGAGGTGTCGGGACACTTTCCAAGGACACTTACCGTCCGGACACCCACAGTACCCGTCCGGACACTTTCTTCACAAATTGAGACAGAGGCTCACAAAGTTGGAGGCATGAAGCATCCGGACACCCGTCCGGACACCTACGGCGAATCTGCAATTTTCTGCACCGAAATTTCAAGGGCATTTGGGGTAAATCATGTATGTAACCAATGGGAAACGATTTTATAAGGGTAGTTAGGTATTTTCTATTGTAAAAAGAGAAGAAAACCCTAAGATTTGGTTGGCTTCCTCATTCATTCATTGACTTCTCCAAGATGAAGCCACCATAGGAGTAGTGTAGATCTAGTTTCTCTCTCTAAGTTTTCTTTGTTGTTTTTTGGTGCTTTCTCTTGATTTTGTATAAACTCTGATTTAGATGACAATAGATTGGATGTTTATTGCAACAATCATGAGTGGGTAGTTCTCTTCTCTAGTTTCTAATCCCGAAAGGTGGATGCAAGGTTTCGATTACTCAAGGTATGCTCAAAGGGTCGTAGTTTCGATCCTTCTCTTTTAATTTCGTGATAGTTGTGTGATTGGATATATGAGAATGACATATTTGATTGTATTCTTGGATTGTCTAGTCTAGGGATTGCATCTAATGTGTTAGATTGAGAATTGTTAAATCCATTGCATGATTTCCTTAATTAATTGAGTTTTCCATTGCATAGCTATTAATTATGTGTATTGATGATGGGGTTTTGGGTTAATTTAGGAATGTGCATGGGAGAGTTATGGTTAATTGATCTTTGAGTGTGAAACTAGGGTGTTAGCCAAGCCGAGCCCCAAGGGGGAACATTAATCCATAATATTAGGTGCTTATCCCTTTGCGTTCATCGTAGATTAAGAGACCCGATGGCCTACATGTATGAATTGAAGTCTTATATCCCAATTCTCTTTGCATATGCATGATTGATAGTATCACACAATGCATTGTGTATGGTTGTGTGTGTTTGCAATGATACCTTGAGTATGAGAACCGAGTAACCACCGGGACGGATTAGAGACTAGGTTTTTAATTAATTGTTTTAAATCCAATTTGTGCTTACTTTGATTACAAAATCGCTCATGCTACCGAGTCATTCGGCCCATTTCTTTTACTTGCTTTTATTTGATATTCATTGTGTTTATTAGTGTTAGCTAGTCATTTGCATATCATTCACTTCAAATTTGCATTGCTTCCTCGTGGATCGATACCGGACTCACCGGTTTATTACTTGACGATACCCTACACTTGGGGTAAGTACACACACACTTTGGTGTCGGTCAAGTTTTTGGCGCCGTTTCCGGGGAAGCTAGTGTCAAAGACGGAGCTGGGTGGCTTGTAGATGCTAGCTTTATGCTATTAAACACCATCAAATAAGGAAGGAGCATGGTCACGCTTCAAGGGTAACTTCGTTCCTCCCTTTTACTTGCTTTGTAGTGTAGTCGATTTAGTGTAGTTGCTGAAAAGAAAAAAAAAAAAAAAAATTTGTGAGGAGAACTTGGCGGATGGGGCTAAGTTAGATTCCTGTGGGCGATGGATGCCACCTTGTTTGCTGCTTGGTAGTGATACATTGTTTGAGAGAGCTTTGCGCATTTTTATTTTTATCACTACTTGCTACATCTTGGTGTGTTATTGTTCCTAAGGTTGATTGTTGCTCTATTCCTATCCTTGCTCTTGTTCTTGCTTAATATTGTTCTTGGTTGTTCATTAATTAAAAAAAAAAAAAAAATCTTGTGTTACTTGACGTGGTTGATTGCTACTTTTGTGTGTTACTTGCTATTGTTCCTTGCCATCATGTCTCAACCTAGAGATAATGTTAGTGGGCATGGGTCTAATAGAGATGGGATAGGTGGTGATATAAATGTGAGTGATGCGGGGAGTGTACGTGGGGGTGATATGAATCTTGATGCATTGCGTCGTCTTTTGCAACATGTGAATATTGATGAGTTGATGAATCCGGTGCAAGGGCAAGATGTCCAAATTGGCAATGCCCAAAATTTGCAAAATGTTCAAGTTGAGCATGCTTTGCAAAATGCACCTCAACCACTTCAACAAGACAATGCGGCGCAATTTGCCCCACAAAATGTCTACCCACCTATGTATTATCAAATGCCACAAGTGTCACAATATGCTCCCTTCGGACAAAATTTACATGCACCTCCTCCTTTTGACTACATTCATGCACATAAGTACCAACCTTTTAGGCAAGCACAATCTTCACACCAATGTATAGCTCCACCATCTTACCAACCATGCACCCCACCCCAAGAGAGATCACTTGAGGATACGCTTCAAATATTCATGGAAGCTCAATTGGAGGTTAATCAAAGGAGATTTGAATTTCGTGAGCAAACCAATAGAGCCTTGGAAGATTTAAGAAGCCAATTGACAAAGATCACTCAAACATTAGAATTTCAATTCGAAACTTCAAGTGAGGGGTTGAATGTCCAAGAACAAGAACAACCCATCATTACCTCAAGGAGTGGGATAGTAATTGACAATACCATGACTCCTAAGGTAAGTGAGGATGAGAAATTAGTGGAAGAAGTGGGTGGTGAGGTGAAAAATGTTATAGTTGGAGATAGATCATGTCGAGACAAGGACAATTATCAAGTTGAAAAGGTTGAGGAAAAGAGCGAAGAGAAGAGAAATGAAGAGAAAGAGGAGAACAAAGTGAGACCAAAAGGGAATGAGTTAGACCGTGGGAGGGCAATTGAGTACATCCCTAAGCTTTATATTCACTCTCATGTTGAGGATAAATTAGAGATGACACTTGCAAAGAATTCATTTGAGGGTGTGCTAGTTTTGATTAAGAAAGGTAGTCGACTTTTGATTGAGGGAGATATTATGAAAAAAGTTTTGAAGTTCTTGACTATTTATAGTGTAGAACATTTGCCCCTTCATTTAGGAGCATTAGAGGCTTTCCCAATCAAAGTCGGTGCATACCAAGTGCATCCTCAAGAATTGACAACGTTACCTTTTGCAAGTGGATTTAAAGAATCCTCTAAACATCATGTCACACATAAAATATTTACCAAAATTAGAAAAGTGTGGCATCCCAAACCACGATTACAATTCTTTTTAGGTGAGTTTGGGGAAAAGGGGACCGAATCATATGTGGTTCGTCATGTTCCTCAAAGTGGGAGTAGTGATTTTGAGGATGTTCTTGGGATCTCAAGGATCCCATCCCTCTCTTGTGTTATGGTCGATCCACTTTTGTACATATATGTTTAGGATTGGTTTAGAGATCACTTTTATTTTTGTGTGTCTCGTATACTCAAAATCCATTTCACAATTTTTGCTCCTTGTGCACTTATTCAAGTTGGGGGGTGAGAATTGTGACATGGTTGTGTGTTATGTTTTGATTTTCTTACCCTTTAATTTTGGTGTGTTTTTGTATGTTCACAATGCATTTCACAATTTGTTCTTGCCTTGTTTTCCATTCTTGACATTGGGGACAATATCTCATTTAAGTTGGGGGGTGAGGGAATTGTGAATTCATTGTGAAACTTGCTTTATTTTGGTGTGCTTTTGTGAATATCAAAAACATGAAAAAAAAAAAAAAATTCTTGTTGTGTCATGCTTGGATAGTGTGGTTGGTATTAACTTTTTCAGGATATGCTTCGTTTCTCATGATTCCGATCACTTTTGAAGAGTATGGTATGATTTCCTACCCTCTATCCTATTGTGTTGTGCTTTGTTGTTCATACATGCTAGATGGACTTTAGGAAGGGAATGGTAGATGCTTTTGGGGATTCACTACCAATTTCAACGTTAATTTCTTATTCTTGTTCACACGTGCAAGTGTATAGTAGGTTCCTTGGTTTCTTTTGCGAAATCGATGCATGTGATTGAGTGGGATGACTATAATCAATTTCTCTTGGAATGATTGAGACCTAGTTTGATATAGAATTGTGTAGTTGAGCAGACATCTTGGCATTGAAGCATTTGTATGACTGCGTTTTTGGATCTTTTGTCTGAAAAATTACCTTTTTACCCTTCTAATTCCTTTGAGCCATTCTTCATTGATATACATTAGGTTTTGGGTGATTCTCTTCATTGATATTCATTTGACATCTTAGCGCGTGTTCTTCAATAGCTTTGTAAACATTACATTTGATTACTGAGAAGTGTGATTTTTGTATTTTGCCACTTGCTTGTGAACTTAGGATTGAAAGATTCACTAGGTTGAGAGATTTGAGCTTAGCCTATTCATTTGTGAGTGATTATAAGCCCTAAATTTCTTTAAGCCTCTTGATTTCACTTACAAGCCTTGTGTGAGCTATTTTCCTCAAATATTTCCCACCTTTGGTTGCAAGGTTGAGTAGGAGCTTAAAAAAAAAATAAGTTGGTAGTGATATTACCCTTTCTTATGTTGAAAAAAATTGAGGGTTGTTGTTCAAATGTTGTTCATTTTCGAGAAGAAAAGAGAAGAAAAAAAAAGAAAAAAAAAGTGCATAGAAAAAAAAAATCAAAAAGAGGTGTATGCAATAAAGTTAATCCTTTGTGTGTAAAGGATGAGAAGTGTTTGGATTTGTGGTGCAATGGAAGGGGTGACAAAATGAGAATTTAGCTCACATGTTTGAACTTAACCTTGCAACTTGTTACCTAGTTCCAAATTCTTCCTACCTTGTCCCTTAGCCACATTACAAACCATTTAACCTTTTGATGAATTTGATTCAAGGTAAACAAGTGAGTTGGCGGATGCATTAATTGTTCTTGTAGGTGATTTCTTTCTCAAAGCTATGCCCATCCAAATTATCTTTTATAAACACATACATTTAATTCAATTGTGTAAGTCATTCACTTACCACAATGCTTTTATGTTTTTGTGTACATTTGGGATTGCGGATTTATGAACACCAAAAGGGTCCATAACAAGGTTTTACTTGTGTGAATGTGTTGAGTTGTCTTACTTGATTGCACATATATTTTACATATTATAAAATGTTCTTAATCATCTTTGAGGGGATTGAGATTGGTTGTCTAAAGATTTTGCATGTTTTCGACTAGCGGGGGAATTGGGGGATTAGCTCTATTTCTTGCATGTGAGAACTTAAGAATAATTTATGGTGCTTTCAAAGTAATAGTGGATCCCTTGGTAAGTGTTTGTGGGTATCGCTCTGATAAGCCCTCACGAGACTACAACTCGTCCACTAAGGTGACCTAGGGGTTTAAAGGCTTGTTGCATGCGCTAAATGCAACCGTGATGCCTACGTCAGTGAGTTAGGATTTTATTTAGCAAATTTTAGTTTTAGGTAGTGGTTGCATTGCTAGGGACTAGCAACGTCTAAGTTGGGGGGTGTGATTGGACCTCTATTTTGAGGTTCTAATGTCCTTTAATTAGGATGTTCTAGCACTTAGTTAATGTATTTGATTGCATTTTAGCTTAATTTTACACTTACAAATGTTTCCCCTTGGTTTTGTAGGAATCGGACCTTGTTCGGGCAAGTTGAAGCACTTTTTGGGCACTTTTTGCTGTGAGGTGTCGGGACACTTTCCAAGGACACTTACCGTCCGGACACCCACAGTACCCGTCCGGACACTTTCTTCACAAATTGAGACAGAGGCTCACAAAGTTGGAGGCATGAAGCGTCCGGACACCCGTCCGGACACCTACGGCGAATCTGCAATTTTCTGCACCGAAATTTCAAGGGCATTTGGGGTAAATCATGTATGTAACCAATGGGAAACGATTTTATAAGGGTAGTTAGGTATTTTCTATTGTAAAAAGAGAAGAAAACCCTAAGATTTGGTTGGCTTCCTCATTCATTCATTGACTTCTCCAAGATGAAGCCACCATAGGAGTAGTGTAGATCTAGTTTCTCTCTCTAAGTTTTCTTTGTTGTTTTTTGGTGCTTTCTCTTGATTTTGTATAAACTCTGATTTAGATGACAATAGATTGGATGTTTATTGCAACAATCATGAGTGGGTAGTTCTCTTCTCTAGTTTCTAATCCCGAAAGGTGGATGCAAGGTTTCGATTACTCAAGGTATGCTCAAAGGGTCGTAGTTTCGATCCTTCTCTTTTAATTTCGTGATAGTTGTGTGATTGGATATATGAGAATGACATATTTGATTGTATTCTTGGATTGTCTAGTCTAGGGATTGCATCTAATGTGTTAGATTGAGAATTGTTAAATCCATTGCATGATTTCCTTAATTAATTGAGTTTTCCATTGCATAGCTATTAATTATGTGTATTGATGATGGGGTTTTGGGTTAATTTAGGAATGTGTATGTAACCAATGGGAAACGATTTTATAAGGGTAGTTAGGTATTTTCTATTGTAAAAAGAGAAGAAAACCCTAAGATTTGGTTGGCTTCCTCATTCATTCATTGACTTCTCCAAGATGAAGCCACCATAGGAGTAGTGTAGATCTAGTTTCTCTCTCTAAGTTTTCTTTGTTGTTTTTTGGTGCTTTCTCTTGATTTTGTATAAACTCTGATTTAGATGACAATAGATTGGATGTTTATTGCAACAATCATGAGTGGGTAGTTCTCTTCTCTAGTTTCTAATCCCGAAAGGTGGATGCAAGGTTTCGATTACTCAAGGTATGCTCAAAGGGTCGTAGTTTCGATCCTTCTCTTTTAATTTCGTGATAGTTGTGTGATTGGATATATGAGAATGACATATTTGATTGTATTCTTGGATTGTCTAGTCTAGGGATTGCATCTAATGTGTTAGATTGAGAATTGTTAAATCCATTGCATGATTTCCTTAATTAATTGAGTTTTCCATTGCATAGCTATTAATTATGTGTATTGATGATGGGGTTTTGGGTTAATTTAGGAATGTGCATGGGAGAGTTATGGTTAATTGATCTTTGAGTGTGAAACTAGGGTGTTAGCCAAGCCGAGCCCCAAGGGGGAACATTAATCCATAATATTAGGTGCTTATCCCTTTGCGTTCATCGTAGATTAAGAGACCCGATGGCCTACATGTATGAATTGAAGTCTTATATCCCAATTCTCTTTGCATATGCATGATTGATAGTATCACACAATGCATTGTGTATGGTTGTGTGTGTTTGCAATGATACCTTGAGTATGAGAACCGAGTAACCACCGGGACGGATTAGAGACTAGGTTTTTAATTAATTGTTTTAAATCCAATTTGTGCTTACTTTGATTACAAAATCGCTCATGCTACCGAGTCATTCGGCCCATTTCTTTTACTTGCTTTTATTTGATATTCATTGTGTTTATTAGTGTTAGCTAGTCATTTGCATATCATTCACTTCAAATTTGCATTGCTTCCTCGTGGATCGATACCGGACTCACCGGTTTATTACTTGACGATACCCTACACTTGGGGTAAGTACACACACACTTTGGTGTCGGTCAAGTTTTTGGCGCCGTTGGATGAGCTGCCCGGAAAAGAACAGGAAAAGCAAGTAAAGAACAAGAAAGCGTCAATACACAATCGAATCCATCAGGCAATAGAATAGATCTGTTGATAAATGAAGCCTCAAATACATTCAAAAGAAAACCATTATGCAAACAATGAATCCAATACTAAGATACATCACGTTCTTTCTTAGGCATACAAGCTATCTATATCCATCCTTTATACTTTATTATAACTACAATTGCAGACCCTTACAGTTCTGCAATTGTTATAAACAATAAAGGTATAATAAAAGATTCAGTGATCAATATTACAAGACAAACTATGCACAAGCAGGAGCGTCAAAATTAGGGAATACTATGAATGCAACGGACAAAGGAGAGATGGATATTACGGAATTCATGTGAACATGGACGGGATCTAATCTTGGGATGTCTCCATCGTTTGTAAGCTCCAATGGTATTCCATTTAGAACCATGGTATGGCTTCTTAGGTACCCGTCTTTAGGAGTCAAATGGTACTCCTCTCTAAATAGCGGTGCATCTGATGCTTTGCTTCCAACCCATGAAACTGTTTTCTTAAAACCACGCATGAATGGGGTTTCTTTGTACAAGCCTTGCGCTTCCCCGGAAAGAGTCATGCTCATGTTATTCTGAAGGCTGATTATAAAATCAGTGCTATTGCTTAAGTTGATAAAGAGTAAGGTTATGCCTGCCTGCAACAAGACAATGGCAGTTGTCATAAGCAAATTAACAAATTCTTTATACTCAGTAAAATGTCTCCACAAGAGATTCAAAAAAATAATTGAACTACTAATAATCGACCTTTAATTAAAAAACAGTATAAAAAACAAAGAATTAAATTTCTATTCCCATAGCAATCTTTGTAAATCGAAAGAAAGGTACACTTATAGGCTATAGCAAGTATTTTAGAGGTTTGATTAGCGTTTGATCCATCATATATGAAAGCAGGTTGATGCACCATTCAATGAAGCTCACTTGACATTTGGGTAGAGTAGCGGGAATCTCCTTTGTTCATGGTTATTAACAATTTGACAACTTAAAGATGAACCAGAGACTTACTCTTCCTTTAGAACAGTGAGCATAAGAGCGTAGAAAGGACGAAGCATCACTATCCACAGCTAAAACTTCCTTCCCCATCAGCCGATGCCATAGAAGAGCACTGTCCACATTTGGAAAATAAGTAAATACAAAATTATGAAAGACGTCCTCTTCTGTTCTAAATAATCTTTGTACCACAACTGCCGATGAACAATCATTATTTGCAAAAAAAAAACCTTGCTCTCCTGCACAGGCTCAATCCCATCCCAAATAAAGCGCAACATGGCTTTGTTTATTTGTCTCCCAATAATGTATCTTCCTGCTCTTATTTACCCCAGCCCCCTCCATCTTAAAAGTTAAGACTATATTTAAGTTCTTGTCATAAACAAATACAAGCCAAGCAAATCAAAAATTAAAAGCAATTAGAACTTCATGCTCTTGCCTGTAATAGTCAGGATTGGGAGCTGATGTTGTTTTGCTGAGGAGGCCGTAGTTCCCACCTATTAATGTCTGCCTACAATACACCTTAGTATTGTACCTTGATGCCATGCCAAGCTGATCTAAGTACCTATTTTAATACACAAAAGAGATACGTAAGAAAATGTGAAATATTGCAATAATAACCTAACAATACAATTAACTTTTCTTATAACAGTAGAAAAAATGGAAGCAAATTCAAACCGAGATTACCAAAAGCTGTTCACAAATGTATCAGATACATTACGTCCACCGCTGTTGAAAGCTCCACCAGATTCTCCAACCCATGCAGAAGCCCAAGGACCATGCTTCTCAATAGTTTCCTTTAAATTTACGAAAGTTTGTGATACTTTGCTCAGGAAATAGGGATCCAATATCTTATTCACAAGATGTGGATCAACACCTGAAATTGAACAAAGAATTATCAAGTTAAATAAAGAAAGCATTAAAAGATTTTCTATCCAAAAAAGGTAAAATGACAATGGCATCTCTGCTAATTTATGCTTTGGACAATGATTCTGCATCTTTGCCAAAAAGATATCATTTTAGAAATGGATGCCATCTCAAAGGCCTTGTATAGTTGTATGATGGTCATGGACTGATAGCTATCTCTATGACATTATTCTCCACACAATCAAATAAAATCATAAATCGTATGACGTATAATTTTACAAGATTCTCAATTACTGATTCAGCTTGAGGAATCTAAGCATTCTATTCAAACTTCGAAACATAATGGAGGAAGATTCCAAAAATTTATGGTTCCATCAAGGTTTGTACTCATAAACAACGGCTACGAGTAAATGCACATTACGATGATATTACATCTTAGCCTTGATGCTTACTTTGCACCAAAAAATGTAAATATTGAATACGGATTGAATACCTATATATATGGTTTAAACTCTTGATACAGCATTATGTGAATCTATCAACTATAGAAAGTATCTTGTTAACACAATCTACCTGCACCCAAGTTGTATATATGATGAGTCAAAGAGTTGACTATGCCAGGTCCTGACACCTGAAGAAACTTCTCATACCACTCTTTCTCAAAAAATCCTCCAGGTGCAAGAAGTGAAGGTTTAGAGTTGGAGTTCTTATACAAATCATTGATGATATTTTTAAGGTTGATCAAGTCTTTGCCATACTCTTCAGCACGAACACTTGCCCCAATGCCACTTCCACTTAACTCGTTACCTAAAATGATCATGGTGAGAATAGATGTAAGAAAACAAGGAAAAGAACCACAAATAAATGAATAATGAAAACCTCAAGTTAAAGTCATATACCGAATTCCCATGAGTCTATCTGGTATCCCTTAGAAACAGTGTAGTTCATAAAATCATAAGTATTACTAGAGTCCCAAGCTCCTCCCCAATCTTTTGGCCTGATCTGATGCCTCCCATAAAGTGCATTCAACCCAAAAGTCACAAGGGCCCTGCAAGTAAATAACTCTAGTTATCTTTATACAAGGAGTAAGCAGGGCCCCCTGAACCCCCGTCCCTCAAACCAAAGCCCTGTTTCACTGGTATGAAGATCTTGTGGACAGGACGTTACGAACTTGATAATTTGACTATGAAAATCTGGTAAAAGTCAGTATAAAGTCTACTTTATGGAACTTCAGGGGACCAACTAAAACAGTTAGACAACATGAAACCGACAAAACAAAATG
This sequence comes from Tripterygium wilfordii, assembly GCF_013401445.1. NCBI lineage: Eukaryota > Viridiplantae > Streptophyta > Magnoliopsida > Celastrales > Celastraceae > Tripterygium > Tripterygium wilfordii. The sequence continues at coordinate 9,330,422 of NC_052251.1, forward strand.
AAAATAAAACACCATGAACTGTTTCGACCTTGTGCTACTCAGTTGCAAAGAAGAATCTGCCCAACGTACATATGCAACAGAGGGAGTAAGTATCTCTTTTTTCCGATAAGTAGGGGGATTCTGTAGTCATTGAGTTGTAATAGAGGTAAGAACTTCTAATGAAGAATGGATAAAAGTTGAAGCACTTGAAACAACCAAAACCAAAACCCAAACCAAAAATTAAAATGATATACCATTCACGTGGGTGTCCAATTATGAGCATAATGATATCCCCATGAACTGATAAAGTCGATTTCATATATGAACTATTAATTCGATAACGCGGATTATTAATTAGGCAGTAACGGGATGTCAGGAGTATGTTAGTAGGTATTGCAAGTTAAATCTTCAATGGCAATGGTAAGTATTCTCTCTTTTCTTTTTTCACAATTTCTTTGTGCAGGGGATGGGTTTCTAGGAAGACAGAAACAGCACATCAAGATCATACCCAGTTGTACTGAACAAGTGATTCAGTTCATCCCATCTTGTCATATGCAAACATCCCTTTGAAAACCCAAATAAGCCATCTTTCATCTTTCTGAATGGATGACAAGGAGACTTCAAATTGCCTACATCATATAGTACTTGGTCTTGCAAAGAACCTCCAATTCTTATCCTCAAACGCTTGAACGCTATTACACCACCAAAAACGAAAGCATTACGTCACGTTGCAAACAAATCAACTTCAAAGGAAACCCAAGAAACACGAATGTCAAGTGAACAGAAATTGCCTGAAAGAAGCAGACATACAAACCTTGGATTGCTTTTGCCATGAAGGGGTGAGACAAATCCTGAAAACACCAAACACAAAGGGTAGCTATTGACATTGTAACAATTTTCCTTTTGCTATCTACTAATCATAAATAATATCCGCAATTGCATAGAAAGCTGACATATCTCCTCATTGACAATGCTTACCAAATTTGTAACAGATGAATATCCCCAAGGACATTGATTATAGTTGCACTTATCATGAGGCCACCAATCAAGTGTCGCACAGATGAAATTATCATCATTTTCAGCAATTGCTCTTGTCCCCTCAACTACAATTTTAGCATTTGTGACTTCTTGAGCCAAAATAACAGGGACAAAAGCCAGAAATAAGAACAACTGGAGTTGGAATCCCATCGGCAGATCGAATTACGGAGGTCTCACTCCTAATCAGCTATTCAAAGAACTGCATTCCAAACAAAGCTAATTAGCCTCCCATCATAAGAAGATGCCAAAGGGATATAAAATTTCAAAGGTTTGGGGAAACTCTTAGAATATGCCAAAAACGTTATTTACAAGTTCTTTATCACACATCTGTATAGCATAAATTCAAACTCACACTTCTACGTAAGGAAGTCCACAGCAAAATGATAAAAAAACAGAAAAAAAAGGGACAAAGGAATGTACTTCAACGGTTTCTCCAACTAAAGTGGTTGCCGGCCCTTCGGCAAAGCCACCAAAGCAAGGGCGGGGGCCAGAAGTGAAGGAATGCACTTCAACGGTTTCACCAACCAAACTGGTTGAGTGTAGAAGAAGAGTCAAATCCAGAACTACCCAAATACGATTCGTTTAAAAATAGAAGAAAAACTCATCTAAAATAAACTTAAATTAGATTCATAGATGTATTAACCATTCAAATCAACGACAGAGAAACTTCAATTCTGCAAGTAGCTTACCTTCCTCAAATACATCAGAAAATCATTATTCACTCACGAAGCAATAAGGACCCAGATGCGAACATTCTACAAAGTAACGAACCCACCAATAATAATGACAGCGAAGCTCAAACCCTGAAGCAAGTTTCTTCCTTTCTTTATTGAAAAAAGCAATGAAGCTTCCCCAGTTGTAGATTAACAATAATGTGGCATCTCAAACGTCAAAAAGTGAGCTCTATCTGTTCCAATCTTGGCGTCTCTTGACCTCCTATAACTTTCCACAAGACACCGACGTCTGGTGAAATGGGTCGGTATTGGATTTGTCGGTTATCGGTAAAAACTAGCGCAAATCAAAATTCAGCTGGTGTGAAATAGTCATATTTTTCTCCCGACAAAAAAACAAATATATACTAATAATTCAAATAGGGACATTTGTGGTTTTATATGCTTGAGTATCCAAGTTGTGTGAGTGGAGCTTAGGCTGGAAGTTATGCCTTTCACCATATACTTTTCTTTCCTAGGAAAATCCTTTTCTTGCTTCAAGAATGGACAGGGACTCTTTAGTCCAAGTTAGTCAAGTAGAAGGAAAGCGAGCAAGACTCTTGTAATGTTGTAACCATTTAATTGCTTCTTGGGTTCATATATGTTAATTTTCTCGCTTCTTGTTCTTGTTGTGTTTTGTATCACATTCTTTGGGAGCGTTTGGTAGACAATTTTGTCAATCAAAACATATATTGTAGACATATATATAGCGGTAATAAATGGTAGCAAATATGGTTCTTGAAATACTGATAGATGTATGGTTGTACTTTTGCTAGTAGCATATATAGTGTTAAAATTGTTGGGTAAATTACGTGTGGTGATATTATGCACTAAAATTGTTATTGATGCAAATAAATAGTAAAATAAATAAGAAACAATTTCTTAAATATTAATAATCATTTAAAGAATTTTTGTTGACAAAATAATTATAGAATTACTTAAATTAATTATTTATAATTAAAAAAAAGAGTAAAAAGTTCAGCAAAGAGGAGGACATTGTCATCCATCCATTTAGAAATTAAGGACATAATTGAAAAATGGTGTCCAAAGTGTCTCAAAATTGTTCAAAATATAACCATTTCAAAATGAGCAATATATGGTGTAAAAAATGTCTCGGTTTTTGGGTCCAAAAAATGATGTTTTGGTTGTGCTTAACATTGTTAAGTTAACAATATATTGTCAAATTATAATATATGGTACACCAAACGCACATTTTACGTAGGTTAACAAGAGAAGTTACAAGTCATTAATATGAGACTTATACATATATACATAAATCAAGTGCAAACTGCAAAAAGAGTTCATGAGATCAAATCATTATAAACATAAATTTCAAAAACACAAAGGGTCATAAATCTCTTAATTATTCTTGATTGGGAGATTTTTTTTTGAAACGGGAGGAGATTCGAACACTGATCATTAGGGTGGTACACACCTATCAACATTTCCTGAACTATATCTGCAATAAAAGTTTGTTTTTGAGGGACTTATTGTTGGCATCAAAAAATATCTTGGGCCTAATAAGCCTAGTCCATGTACAAGGCCCAAGGTGCAGCCCATACGGTCCATCATATTTTATCACAGCTCATGAGCCCATTATATTGAGAAGAAAATGAAGCTCAGTTGGTGAGTAACTGCCCAGGTACAGTTGTGCTGAGAGTGGTCCATGAAAAGAGGAAGAAGTTGTGGGAATTACCACAGGTGGTCCCGGTGGCAGCACATGAGAGAAATGAGGAAAATTGTTGTAAGGAGATGGCAGTAACTTCCAACTTACAGAACATGGAGTAAATCAAGGATAACTGCAGTAGGATCATGGTTTATGGAGGAGGGATTTTGTGCAAAGCAGAAGGTATAAAAGATGGTAGACAGACAGAGATCGACACACAAAATCAGTCAAACAGACAACAACTACTCAAGCCCAAAGGCATTTTCAAGCTTCCTAGCATTTCAATTACATTTCCAAATCCTTGTCAATTTCAAGTGAATATTATGTCGTTCATTCCAAATTTTCTTGTATTTATTTCTTGTCAAGTTTCAATGCCAATCATCGTTGTGTAAATTGTTCTTGATGTCTATTTATGTTTCTTCATTTCAATCTCAACGAACATGGAGTAAATCAAGGATAACTGCAGTAGGATCATGGTTTATGGAGGAGGGATTTTGTGCAAAGCAAAAGGTATAAAAGATGGTAGACAGACAGAGATCGACACACACAATCAGTCAAATAGACAACAACTACTCAAGCCCAAAGACATTTTCAAGCTTCCTAGCATTTCAATTACATTTCCAAGTCCTTGTCAATTTCAAGTGAATATTATGTCGTTCATTCCAAATTTTCTTGTATTTATTTCTTGTCAAGTTTCAATGCCAACCATAATTGTGTAAATTGTTCTTGGTGTCTATTTATGTTTCTTCATTTCAATCTCAACGAAGCGCACTTCAGTGGAGTTGGGGAACCTAGAACTATTGAGATCCCAAGATAGTTCGTTCAATTGTCTAGATAGAAGTCTTATTTACATTTGGTGCATTTTATTCAAATTAGTGTAGGAAACTATAAGCCTTGGCACACCTGCAAATCATCATCACCTTGGGCCACATTTTGGTGACAACACTTATTAATAATTAACCCTATTTTTTTGATAAGTAGGCATTAAATTGAATAATGAATTTGTATATAATATGAGGTACATACCCCAATAATTGATTAATAAATTTATTGGGATTTAACGAAACAAAATCGAATATAGAAAACTTGCGAGAAAAAAAGGACAGAAAGAAGACACAAGATTTAACGAGGTTCGACATAGCTTGCCTACGTTCCCAGGTGAAGAACAATGAAGAATTCCACTAATATGATGAAAATTACAAAAAGAGATGAGTTCTTGAACTCAAGAACTAACCCAAATCCCTCTCTCTTGCTCTAGACGGCACTCTCTCAGTGTTTATACCTCAAAACAACTCACAAAAGTTGGCCACCACAAAAAACCCTACAAATAAAATCTAGTTATAAGGTTTGTCCTGTGCATACCTACAACAGCCGTCTGGACGGCTCGAGGAGCTGTTCGGACGAATACTGAACTGTATACCAAAAATTGCATTGCTGTCCGGATGACTCGAGGAGCTGTCCGGACAGCTCAACGAAAATAGCTCCTTTTGAGCCAAAAAATCACAAAATTTGTACATAGTTCTATTTGTCAGATATGGAGGCTCCGCAATTAGCTTAAAATTGTAGAGTTTACAATTTGAATTCAATGGTTTTGGAGGTATGCCACATCACACCACATTTTTGTTTTTTCTTTTTAAAACTTGTCTGATTTCATTAATAAGAAATTAATTCATAATTGATAAACTCTTATATGCTAAACTCTTATAATAAATGATAAACCTAGTTTAGGATCCACCCTTATATGGAAAAATCTTATAAGAAACGACAAACCTACTTTGGGATCCGCAGGCGCCGGCCTCAAATTACCAACCGCCAGGCTAGCGTTCTCTTAGGTTTGTTTCTTATTATTGTTTGTTTTCCTCTTTCCCGGTGATGAATCTCCATTAATGGACATACATGTCGATGACTACAAAGTTCTTGTTCATTTAATAAAAAAGAGTTTACAATGGATGAGTTTTTATAAGAACTCATGATCAATGTTCAAAATAACAGTGCAGCAGTAGCATTTCTGTGCGGCTCAAGCATTGATGGGGAGACAATATTCAGCTAGTAACATACTAATCATGTTCATTCTTGTGATTCTGATAAGTGTTTTTGCAGCTAAATCAAATGCCAAACCAGAAGGTCCATTTGATTTCTACAGGATTTCCCTTCAGTGGCCCGAATCATATTGCAATCATATCGGTGTCGTTTGTCAATTGCCAATCTTATCGTATTTTACGATTCATGGTGTTTGGCCACAGTACAATCCTGATATTCCGGTGCCTGCTTTTAACAAAAGTGGATGCAATACCATCCAACCCACACCCTCAGATGCTATCACGGTAAGTATATAGTGTGTGTAATACATAATATATACTTTATAGTGAATTATATATGTTAGTTTCTGATGTAGAACATGTTGCAGAAAGGTTTTTACATATTTTTGATCACCAAAAATTCAAAATTGTCTACTTTGTGCGTGAAACTTGGCGGGTTGACTTAAAATGTCGATTCTCAGTGCCCCCAACTTTTTGGCCACATTATGCCTTACAGGGCTCCAAATTATTGTTTCTCTCATTTTAGGAATATTCCGTTTCTATTATATCTTTTTAATTAGAAGTATGTTTCGTCGATTCTGACTTGTTTCATATTATCAGTAGTAGCAATTTATTAGCCCAACCCGATTTTGTTATTTTGGCATGTTTGTTGATTTTTAGAGTTTCCTTGTTTTTGTTTAAATAGGACTGTAAATTGTCAGGCTAAGTAATCTTCAAAAAAAATAGTTTTACTCTACGTTTTTAGAGTTTATTTTTCTAGGATATTGACGCAGCTTGTACGTTAGGTCCGTTCCGTTCTGCCCGTTTTGCGTTAGTTTTGTTCTTGTGTCTTCCTTAGTATGTAATTAACTCCGTTTATTTGTCTGATTTGGTGCGAGCAGACAGCATTATTAGATTCAGCTTCAATTCTATCAGATATGACAACATATTGGCCAAATATCAAAAAGTACACTAAAGCAGTCCAAAACCTCAAGTTCTGGCAAAACGAATGGCAGAAACATGGAATGTGTTTTGCATACCCAGATCAACCAATATTATTCTTCCAGACTGCGTTAAACTATATAAAGCATCATAATTTCCTAGAAATCCTTCGCAAGAGTGGTAAAAAACATGCTTTTGAACTGCATTCTTATATATAACTGATATGATATATATATATATATATATCTCAATGGTTTTTTCCCCATTTTTGAAACAGTGCCTTCTATTGTTGCACATAATGATAAAGATTATGATCGAAATGATATAGCAAACGCGATAACAAATTCGACAGGAGTATCTCCAGAAATTCTCTGCAACAGAGATGCTCAAAAGAGAGACCAATTACTGGAGATTCGTATATGTTTTTATCGAAGCAATACGCTTATGGATTGTCCACAGCAGTTTCTTGGGTGTTTAGCATCTGATCTCAAAATACGTTTTCCTGCTCCTACACTATTCACACAAAGTCTAGATGGAGTATGCATTCAATAAAGCAACAATCTCTCCAACAAAGGAAGTGAAAGAAAAAAAAAATAAAGTTCAAGATGCTAAAAATGACGTTGTAACTAATATATGTGAACCCTACTTTCTTTTTACAGGGAACTCGCGGTCATAACCTTCCCGGTATGCATTAGGTAAACTCATGAACCTGTCTACAAATCACTTGTGCCAGACAAACATGTGGAAAATCCATGTACGGATTCAGAATAAGAATCAAGCGCACAATTTCCGAAGATGACATGATCTCTCCTAACCGTTAGGTTAGAATTTGATTCCTAAAAGGTTAACCATTAGCTTGGAAGTACATCGAATACAAAATGAAGAAAATAAATATTTTGAACCACTAAGTGGTGGTCGAGTTGGTCATGGATGTATTCTTCAAATTGAGAGATTCAAGATCAACTTTTCACACGACTTGTCAAGGTACTTGAGAAGAGTCGTGCATTTCAGGGGGTTTACATAGGTCTACTGTCCATGATTCTCTCATTTTTTTTAAAAAAATACATATTTTCAATATTGTTTTCCCTCCTATAGACTGATCTAGCTAGTTGTATAACTACTCTGATTATTATAATTAAAAGCATATGTAATGGTTTGCAGTTAAAAAAATAATTTCTACATGAAAAGGTTAACAAATGAATGGACAAACAGTTTTACCGTTAATTTCAGTCTGTAAAATGTTGCAATCACTGGAACTCAAGCAAGTGTCAAGCCTCCAATCCAATTTTTAATTTATAGAGAAAACTTGGACTCCCTGGTTTTCAAGGTTTACAAATAGTGAATATAAAGGTGCGTTTGGTAGAGAGCATCGTTGACATATTGGGAGTTTAACCTCCTCTTGATTCAATCCAGTAGGAAAGACAGAGATTATAATAACTAATTCACAACACCAAATAATTAGAGAATAATCCAAATCATAAGCAAACAATCAGGTAAGAACAAAAATAAAAGGAAACAGAGATTTATAGTGGTTCACCCGATCGATTTGATCTCACAAGGTATGTCTACTTTGTTGTAATGCTTCACTAGATCAATAATCACGAGTATAAACACCAAGAACTCTCACCCAACAAGGGCTGGACGCACTCTCTCTCTCACTATTTTAGATAAATAAAACAACCCTAAAGCTGCCTTAAATATGATTCTTAGGTTAGCAGTGTTTCGACAGCTTTCCCCACTGCAGCACTTCTACCAATTCTTTTGAACAATCCTTGTCCAGGCACCAAAGTCTCCTCTCTATATACCCGTCCGGACAGCCCAGCTCTTGCCAGTATAAACACTTCATGCTTCAGGACATGACCGACTTTTTGATCAAATCCAACAATCTCCACCTTGATCAAAAAATTCCATAGCCTTCGCTATAACACTTTCTTCACCAACGGTCACAGCTCTCTACACCGAGAATCATAATATCCACCATAAAAAGCATAGCACTCCACTCAAAATTCACCATTCCAATATTTTACGTTTGGCTTCATGTTGAAAAAACCTGCAAAAAAATTATGGTGCAACCCCCATGTTTGGTTTTTCTGGGAGTTCCTCAGCCCTCGACATACCAACCTTCAGGCCACATTCTCTTATATTTTAATACCTAATGACATATTACTGGACATACATGTCAATAACTACCTACAAAGGCATTGACCATTTAATCAAAAAGAGTTCTGAAACAAACAAATATAATGTGAAGAAAGTTCTTGACCATTTAATCAAAAATAGTTTTCGAAACAAAAAAATCATGTGAAGATATTGCCTTTCTTTTATAAGAGCTCATGATCAATGTCTGCAGCAAGCAAGATTAATGGGGAGACAATCTCCAGCTGGTAACATAAAAATCGCCTTCATTCTTGTGATTGTGATAAGTGTTTTTGCATCAAACACAAATGCCCAACCACAAGGTCCATTTGATTTCTACAGGATTTCCCTTCAATGGCCTGAATCATATTGCAATCATATCAGAGTTGTGTGTCAAAAGCCAATCATAACAAATTTTACGATTCATGGTGTTTGACCACAGTACAATCCTGATACTCCAGTGCCTGCTTTCAATAAAAGTGTCCAACCTACAACCCCAGATGCCATCACAATGAGTATATATATGGGTGTGTATACTTTCATGGTGAGTCACAACAGTGGTAAAAACATGCTTTTGAACTGCATTCTTGTGGAGACTCTTATATATATATATATATATATTAATTCACTGATATGTCAATGGTTTTTTTTTTTTGCCCCTTCTGAAACAGTGGCTTCCACATTGTTGCACATAATGATAAAATTTATGACCGAAATGACATAGCAAATGCGATAAGAAATTCGACAGGAGTATCTCCAGATATTCTCTGCAACAAAGATGCTCTAAAAAGAGAACAATTACTGGAGATTCATATATGTTTTTATGGAAACAATACACTCATGGACTGTCCACAGCGGTTTCCTGGGTGTTTAGCATCTCATCACCAAATACGTTTTCCTGCTCCTAACACCATTCATATGAAGTCTAGATGGAGTATTTATGACTCTAAAGTGCAATACCTCTTTTTCTTATTTTGTTGTTTTGTTTTCGAGTTAAATTTGTGCATTTTACGTTGTTTTTGTTTACTTCTCAGCTGCTTACTGGACCCTAGAGATGGCTTTGGAGTAGATTGATGGTTTTTAGCCCAAGAAAGATCAAAATTAGAGCTGGAATTTGCTGTTCTAGTCAGTGTTTCAAAATACATGTTCGACTGGTCGGTTGAACCAGTTCAACCAAAACCGAAGCGGTCATCGACATGATTTAATAAATATCTGTGAAATATCGGTTTGACCGGCCCGTTCTCGGTATGAATATTGATTGTTCGGTTTGAAATTTTTAAAATTGAGAAATTATCAGTAAAAAATAAATAAGTAAAAAAAAAACTAAAACAGTAAAAGTTGAACTTAATTGAGATTTAAATTGTTTTGTTGGACTTGAACGTTATAATTTATATGGTTATATTGGACTTTCTTATAAGGATATTTGTTAATTTGAGATTGAGTTTGGTAATAATGTGTTTAATTTGAGATTGAGAAGGTTATTATTATGTTTATTACTTTTTATTTGAATGGATTTTAATTTATAGTATATTTCTAATTTTTCTTGTATTTTTCTGATAATTTACAGATTTTTTATAAATTATTATGAATTTTCACAATCTTAAATTAATTAAATTAAACCGGTCAATCAGTCAAACCCGTTGGGTTTGTTGCCATTGACCTAATCAACATGATTCCAAATCCGATTTTTAAAACATTAGTTCTAGTCAGTCCACTTCCGAAGAGCACCAAAAGTTACATGGAATAACTTTGTGTCGGGCCATATACCAATATACCATTGGAAAGATAGGAAATCTAGTTAAAAGAAATGAACTTCATAATTTGAGCAAATGCTTCGACATGTGGTGGAGGACCAGATGTGTGAAGAAAATAAAAGACATAAGAAATTTTTTTAAAAAAAATATTCAAAACCTAATGGAGACGAGAGAGGAGCCATACAAAAGGCTTGTAGTCGTAAGTGAGATTCAAGGGAAATAGAAGGGTCAGAATTGATAAAGTCCCTCTACTTTTTAAAATGGGTCAACTGAGCCCTTTAATTTTTTTCGTGTCAAAGAAGCCCCTCTACTTTAAACAGTGGACCACGTTAGGCCTTCCGTCCCAATTTCCAGCAAACAACATTCTTAGCCCTGGTTCTATTTGTCTGATTTGGTGCTAGAAGACAACATTCTTAGCTCCGCTTTATTGGATATGACTATATATGGGTCCAATATAAACAAAACAAATACAAAAACTACAAATTCTCGCGACACAAATGGAAGAAACATGGAATATGGTTGGCAAACATGGAATATGGTTGCCAACCACGCATGTCAGCTAAACAAATCAAAAATTCTATGCATAAGATTACATAGGAATCTAAATCCTCATTTGCAACCACAAACTAGAGTATAGGATTCGACCTATATGCTAAACTCTTATAATAAACGATAAACCTTGTTTAGGATCCACCCTTATATAAATATTATAAGAAACGACAAACCTACTTTAGGATCTACAAACGCTAGCCTCACATTATTAATCGCCAGGCTAGCATTCTCTTATATTTTAATACGTAATCCTTTGCTCCAGTTTTATCGGATATGATAATATAACGGTTGAATGTTTTTAAAAAAAACTACTAATCCTCGCAAGCATGTTAGTTAAACAAAAGAGAACATTCTTAGCTCCAGCTTTATCAGATATGACAATTTATTGGTCCAATAAAAAAAAAACTAGAAATTCTTGTGACACAAATGGAAGAAACATGAAATATGTTTGCCAACCACGCATGTCAGCTAAACAAATCAAAAGTTCTATGCATAAGATGACATAGGAATCTAACTACATATCTGCAACAACAAACTAGGGTATAGGAATCCACCTATATGCTAAACTTTTATAATAAACGATAAATCTAGTTAGGATCCACCCTTATATGGAAAAATCTTATAAGAAACGACAAACCTACTTTAGGATCCGCAGACATCGGCCTCACATTACCAACCGCCAGGCTAGCGTTCTCTTAAATTTTAATACCTAATCCTTTGCTCCAATTTTATAGGATATGACAATATAAAGGTCGAATATAAAAAAATAAAAAAAAAACTACAAATTCTCGCAAGCATGTCAGCTAAACAAAAGACTCTATCCTAACTGATATGTTAGGACCTCAATAGGAACATGTGTTTTTTTTTTTTGAAATGGTGGAAGGAGATTTGAACCCTAATCTCCAAGGTGATACATATCATCTTTATCATTCTAACTAGTGGCTCGGGTGTAATATGAACATGTTGTTTATATATATATTATTAAGTGGGGCCTCTGAACATATATCAAATATAAAAAAATATATGTATAAAATATTAAAATGTTAACTTATCTTCAAAGACAAACTAGGCTTTAGGAATCCACCCTTGTATGCTAAATTCTTATAATAAACCATAAACCTACTTTGGGATCCGCAGGCGCCGTCCTCACATTACCAACCGCGAGGTTAGCATTCTCTTATATTTTAATACCTATTGACATATTATTGTTTGTTGTCCCTGTGATGAATCTCCATTAATGGACAGACATGTCGATGACTACAAAGTTCTTGATGATTTAATCAAAAAGTGTTTACAGTTGAGGAGTTTTTATAAGAACCCACAATCAATACAATACACTGGCTAGCATTTGTGTGAGCTTCAAGCTTTTTAATGGGGAGGCAATGTTCAGCTAGAAACATAAAAATCATCTTCATTCTTGTGATTGTGAAAAGCGTTATTGCGTCTAACACGAGTGCCAAAACACCAGGTCAAGGTCGATTTGATTTCTACAAGATTTCCCTTCAATGGCCAGAATCATACTGCAATCATATCGGTGTCGTTTGTCAAATGCCAATCTTAACGTATTTTACGATTCATGGTGTTTGGCCACAGTACAATCCTGATACTCCGGTGCCTGCTTTTAATAAAAGTGGATGCAACACCATCCAACCCCCACCGTCAGATGCCATCACAGTGAGTATATATATATATATATATAATGTGTTTGTGTGTGTATAATACATAATATATACTTATATATACTTTATGGTGAATTTTATATATATATATGTGAGTTTTGTTCTTGTTCTTGTTCTTCCTAATGTATGTAATCAACTTCTTTTGTTTGTCTGATCAATTTGGTGCGAGCAGACAACATTATTAGCTTCAGCTTCAATTCTATCAGATATGACAACATATTGGCCAAATATCATAAAGTACACTAAAGCACTCCAAAACCTCAAATTCTGGCGAAACGAATGGCAGAAACATGGAATGTGCTTTGCATACCCTGATCGACCAATATTATTCTTCAAGACCGCATTAAACTACGTAAAGCTTCATAATTTCCTAGAAATCCTTCGCAACAGTGGTAAAAACATGCTTTAGAACTGTGTTCTTTGTGAAGAATCTGATATATATATGTATAAATTAACTGATATCTCAATGATAGTTTCCCCTTCTGAAACAGTGCCTTCCATTGTTGCACAGAATGATACAATTTATGACCGAAATGACATAGCAAATGCGATAAGAAATTCGATAGGGGTATCTCCACAAATTCTCTGCAACAAAGACGCTCTAAGAAGAGAACAATTACTGGAGATTCGTATATGTTTTTATCGAGACAATACGCATATGGATTGTCCACAGCCGTTTCTCGGGTGCTTAGCAACTGATCACCAAATACGTTTTCCTGCTCCTACACCAATATTCACACAAGTCTAGAAGGAGTATGCATCAGCACTCTCTCTAACAAAGGAAGTGAAAGAAAAAATAATAATAAAGTTCAAGAGGCTGAAAATTACATTGTAACTAATATATGTGGAAACTACTTTCTTTCTACAGGGAACTCGCAGTCATAACCTTCCCGGAATGCATTAGGTAAACTCATGAAGCTGTGTAAATAGCCTACCCTACAAATCACTTGTGCCAGACTAACACATGGAAAATTCCATGTACGATGCCTTCAATAGTTCCGGATGATGATCAAACTTATGACCAAGCGAAATGACATAGCAGCTGCCATAACAAGTTTCATAGGAGTGGCCCCTGAAATACCTTGCAACAGAGACGATCTGAGAAGAGAACAATTACTCCTATCAACGTCATTTCCTATCAACGTCATTTACAGGGTGCTTAACATCTCAACACGTACGTTTTCCAGCACCATCATCCACACGAAGGCCAAAAGGAGTATACCTCCAATAACCCTTAACTATGTTTACTAGGAACAGCTTCCGCATTTTTTTCAGGAGAACTTCCAATAAACCTTAACTGTGGCCGTACGCCTGTACCTTCAGAGAAAATACTATTGCTCCTCTGATCCATCAAGTGTAAATTCTCCTGATATCACCAGCTAAAGTTTTTAATACAACCCAAGTTCCATGAGATGAGTATCTACATGGATCTGAACTTGTTATCAAAAAGTCCTTGAAAATCCTCTTTGAAGTTGCTTACAATGAGTCTGGCATTCCCCAACAGTTGTGGCATATTTAACTGATGCATCGCCATTGACTAGTTCGCTATGGTTGATATCGGTCTTCCATCCACCAGGCAAGTTAACGTTTTCAATTTCGGATGAGGAACATCTCTTTTGAAGCAGACTAAGCAGTAACGTACTAAATCTAACTCTGTGGACATTGTTTTGAACAGTTCGTCTTTGAAAAATTGACAGAAGATTCTCTTCTGCTGCTAGCCTCAGCAATCCCTCTGATGCTCAAATCATATCTCATCCCAGCACAAGCACAAGCACAGTTCCCTAAACAATTTGAAGAGGAGCAGTTTTTGAACTCTTTTAAACAATTATTGAAGCAGGAAAGCGCTGGATTGAAATCACAATCTGAATTTTGTAAACTAAAAGCTTACATCTTTATGCCATTTTCTGGCAAACTTCTGAGCTGCCGTTGCCCCCAAATCCTTAGCAAACTGCATTATCCACTAAACAAAAAGAAACAAGAACAAACCCAGATGCAAAAACAAAGCTTAAAGCTGCCCAAAAAAAAAAAATCGAGGCGTCGATTAATCAGCCACCATAAATGTCCCTAAAATTCACCAAAAGAGCTCTTCTAGATGACTTTTGCCTCCCCATGGAAATCCCACATCCTCACAAGATCAAACAATTAATCAGCTCCAATGCACCAACTCATGATCAGACTCCATCATTACCTCTCCACCAATAATACCAATAATCAAGAACAGCAATATACAACACCATTTAGCTTCCAACTAATTACGACCCAGAAGCTGCATATGCATTTTCCATGCAGCCATGCACTCACCCTTACTCTGTGCCATATATGCTCACTTCTCTGCCCACTCTCATAATATTATCCAAACCCTGATGCTTATCCAAACAAATATTGATACAATGTGTTTCGCATACAGATACGATTGAGGAAGAACCGTAATTACAAGAAAAACGCAGAAGTTGTTTAAACCAAACCATAGTCGAAGGAGCGAGCTTGCCAGCCACCGACTGCTGGTCCACTGTTTACAGACGCTCTCTACTCCCCTGAAAAACTGGAATGGAACGACGTCGACTCGTTTAGGGATTTGCATCCCAAAGTTTTGAGGCAAGCTTGCTAGCTAGTTGCTACTTCGAGGCCAAACTTTAGGCCCATGTGATAATCTTGCTACTTCTCTTCAGGCCCAGCCCAATTTTCTGTACTAGGCTTTTAGCCATATATTTGAGGCCCAACTTTGAGCCCATTCAACACATACCTTCCCGCTTGATAACCTGCTGTAGTAGTAGTAGTAGCACCCATTGTACGGTTGTACCGTCATGCAACCAATTTACGAAAACACCCCTTATGTCCTTCATTAGTTCATTGTCGTCTATTTTTAACCCTGAAAACTGCAAACCCCAAACCAAAAAAACCACACACAAACGGGTTTGTCCGGAGTCTGAAGCGTTCGTTCTTCCTATTCTTCTCCGCCAAAATGGTTCACTAGGGAATCCATATACACTGAAAACCAGACCTCCTCCTTTTTCACTCTCTGGGTAAGGGAATACTTGTTTGGCAGTTACAAATTTTCTACATTTTGTTTGTTGATTTTTCTGTTTTCACTCTGGCTAGATTTCAGATTTTACGCCCTTCTGTTTTGCTTGATCATTCTAAAACTCTGTCAGGATGTTTTGAGGAATTAAATTTGGGTTCTTTTGACAGAGGGTATGCCACAAAAAAGAAAGATCTTGTTATGTGAAGCACGGACACGACACTGCACATATACGTCGACATGGAAATTCTCAAGATTATAAGGATACAACACGTTGAGGACACGGCAAATAAATATTTAATAAATATATTTTTAAATTTAATTCATATAAATATCCAATTATAAATCATTAAATCAAAATACTATAACATCATAATAATCATAAGATCCAAAAATAATTATTAATTTCATGCATCTAAATCTTCAATTGAATTTTCTTCGATATTCTCCATCCTTCGATCATCAAAAATTGACCATTTAAAAGGGTTAGGAGTGGTCATTATCTATTTTTATTAAGGTTTAAAATTGATCATTTAAAGTTGAATATTTTTGTTTTGAAGTGTCGGACACGCCTGCACTGCGTGTCCGATAATAATTTTTAACTATTAAATAAAAAAGAAATTGCAAGACACGGTGACACGTGGCCGACACTTGCATTGGCTATCAATGCAAGTGTCCGTGCTTCCCAGATCTTGTTTTTATAAACCTAAAAGTAAATTTCACTTATATATGTTATCTATTTTCTTTTGGTGGTTAGTTAGTCTCGACAAAATGCTTTTGGATGGTCAGTTTTAATGGTTGTGGATCAAAGCCTGTGAGAGCTTTTGGAAGAAACAAAGACTACTTTCTTTTTTGATTCTCTTCATTTTAACAATTTGATTTATTATATTAGGGTTTTTTGTCAATGGACACGACACTGTACAGATACGCCGACACGGCAATTCTCAAAATTGTAAGGATACAACACGTTAAGGACACAGCAAATAAATATTTAATAAATATATTTTTAAATTTAATTCATATAAATATCCAATTATAAATCATTAAATCAAAATACTATAACATCATAATAATCATAAGATCCAAAAATAATGATTAATTTCATACATCTAAATTTTCAATTGGATTTTCTTCGATATTCTCCATCCTTCAATCATAAAAAATTGACGATTTAAAAGGATTAGGAGTGGTCATTGTTTATTTTTAATAGGGTTTAAAATTGATCATTTAAAGTTGAATATTTTTGTTTTGAAGTGTCGGACACACCTGCATTGCGTGTCCCACAATAATTTTTAAATATTAAATAAAAAAGGAATTGCAAGACACGGTGACACGTGTCCGGCAAGTGTCGGACACTTGCATTGGCTATCAATGCAAGTGTCCGTGCTTCCCAGATCTTGTTTTTATAAACCTAAAAGTAAATTTCACTTATATATGTTATCTATTTTCTTTTGGTGGTTAGTTAGTCTTGACAAAATGCTTTTGGATGGTCAGTTTTAATGGTTGTGGATCAAAGCCTGTGAGAGCTTTTGGAAGAAACAAAGACTACTTTCTTTTTTGATTCTCTTCATTTTAACAATTTGATTTATTATATTAGGGTTTTTTGTCAATTCAAACCAAATTAGAGCTATAGTGGTAGCCCCTGACATGTTAAACAGAGGGTATGTTTCATATTTGAAATAAACAACTAATACAACAGTCTGAAGTGGCTATTGTTTGATTATGATTGAATGGATATTTTGATGAACCTGGTTATGAGAATCAATGTGAATATGTCATTCTTTGTTGTATGAGTGGATCCATGTTTTGGTGGATCCAGTAATGAGTAATCAGTGCGCATACCCAGTATAATCTTTCATCTTTATTTTGTTTACTCTGATCATTATCATTTCTAATAGCAACGTTTCATGTTAAACAAGGATCTGTTTTTCGGTCTGGGTATCTTAGAAATGCAACTAATAAGTGGAGTTGTGTAGGAATTTATTACCAAGGGAATGGCTGATGAAAGTAGAAAGTATATAATGTCCCCAGAGCTTGCTATTCAAAGAGAGCTGGCATATCGGAGAAAGGTTGCTGAGTTGCTACAAGATGCCAACTTTGGGAAAAACCTCATGCCGTTGCAGGTGAGCCTCTCAACTCTCTGATAAAGAGCTTCTACTAAGATTTTGAGAATGTGAAGATTTCCACTGAGTTTGATTAACTAGAATATGCAGTGAAAACCTCCCTGTAGCACAGAAAAATTGCAACATTTGTGATGACTAGTGGTTACTTATTGTCAATTAAACATGTCTATCTTTTGTGAAGAGGCTTGCTGATTCCATGCTAACTATGACTTGGCTCAAGAAAAAGAAGATTAGGAAAGTAGTTGACCTTGTGATGATCAATGCTTTAATTAATTGTCACCATAAGTTGTTTCTTCATTACTTTGTGGTACAGGCTAGTTGTTGGGGTTTGAATCCCTTCCCTATGGAGATACTTTTTACTTGAATTATTGGTGCCTCGGCCAGATGTGATGTAACAATCCATTCATGTGGAAAGGGTTAGGCCAGCTTTTGATTGACGTCCTGCAAGCTAATGATATTTGTTTTTGTTATTTCTTACATCTTCTATTGGATCAAAACTTCAAATGACTACATTAAATGCAATTAATCAATGACATGGAGTCCGACTGATGAAATGTTATGAAACTACTCATATAATTTATAAAACATTTTCTCCTAATTCCTGTTTCTTTGTTTTTGATTGTTTGTTGAAGTGAGAAGCTTATGCCACTCATGAAGTATATATTTAATCTTAAAAATATATGTGGGTTATATTATCTGTTTTATAGGAAGCATCATCAAGTTCACGACCATGTCCAACTCCAAGCACAAGTACAATGCGAAATTTAAGTGCAGGTCCTAGGTTTTCAGAACTGAAGCAACAAACTCAAAGAATTGGCATTGAGCAGGGGCAGCAATTCCGTGCCGAACAGGTGCTTCAAAACAAAGCAGGTAATTTATTTTGCAAGATTTGCCAGGTCTACTGCATGGATTCATATAACTATGAGCAGCATGTCAATGGTAAGAAACATGAAGCCAAACTTGGAGAGTTATTACTCAATAGTAAAGATGATGGTGAGGTTAACCCAGCAAACCAGCAACTATGGTGCGATGTCTGTCGAGTGCCCTGCATGAATTCCTACTCTTATGAGCAGCATGTGAATGGTAAGAAACATCAGAACAATCTACAAGCTTCAAGAATTTGATCGTAAAGCGAATGCTTATAACTGCCAGGTAGTAGTAGGCCAGTAGTTAGTACCATGAATTAGGTTGAATACATTGCACAAAAACTTATTGAGGCAGAGCTGGAAACTTACAATTCAGTATATGTTATTGTATTCTCTAATATGTGTCTTGAATTTGGCTTGTAGATAGTTTTGGTCACTAATTATAGTAAATGAAGACAACTATCTTTCTGTGAACAAAACTGACTACAATTTCTGAAGGTTCAATCATTTAGCTAGAGAGTATGCTTAAGCTCTCAAGGTTATGCAGCAAGATGAACTAGAAATTTTTTACCTCAGTCAATATGCTTAATTTTAGAGGGAACTCTAGGAGACCAACTCTACAAGACACTCAAATTAAAGAAGCTTAAAGAAACTTGTACTTTTAGTCCATTTTGCATATTAAACTGGATTATGACCAACCTAAAAGGTAATTATGTGTGAATATTAGTTATTTTGTTATTCGACCCAATAAGTAAACTTGTTGGATGGCGCGATGATGTGTATGCCGAAGTTCTCGGACGAGATTATCGCTTCATTCATAATCTGCTTGCATAAGCAATGTAGAAGAACAAGGTTGCTTACATGACCCTGAAACAGATATCTTATTTGACATATAAAGAAGGCAACAACATATTAAGGCTGCTACTCGGTTGGCTTGTAGATTAGTTAACTGGGTATTTTTTAGAGTTTTTGATTATCTTAGAGAGTGCAGCTTGTCCAAGATCCAACCCACAAACGTCCGCGAGACGAACAAGGTATAGCAGAACATCAGATAGCTCTTCCTCTAAATGCTCCTTATCTTCACAACTCCAGTTTGGTAAACCTTTTTCAACCTCTCCTTTCCACTGAAAAATCTCTGATAGCTCCCCTACCTCTCCCACCTGCATCCACAAACCCAATTCAACTTTTATGTTCTCAATTTATATAGAATTAGATTATATATACATACACAAAAACTTATATATATAGGACTTGCCAGTGCTAGAAGAAGATTCCTGGGACTGTGGTGTTGATCCCATCTTCTAACTTGAGCAAACTCAGCAAGTCGTTCCTTTAGTTCTTGAAGAGAAACATCTTTGCCTGTTCTTGAACAATTCTTAGGATTCTCCATTAATTGCACTCTCTTTTTCTTAAATTTGGTGTGAATGGTGCATATGCATCACAATGTCCTAATTTATAGACAAGCAAAAAAACACTATTCAACAACTGGTAAGTCGTTGGTTGAGATTGTGAACTTGATCGCGGTAACTCTTAGCACAAATAAGAGGTCGTGAGTTCAAGTCACATGGGTGTTTCCATAATTGCAATTTGCGAGATAAACCCTTGCTCAGTCCAATGTGTGCTAATGTCACCCTGCGTTATCTTATGTACTAGGCCTCGATCCAGGACTCAACAAGTCCATGGGGGTTGCGGGGTCGAAATTTACCAGTCAATTGTCCAGTGGACAGCTGAGTGGGTTCCATGTTTTTTAAAAAAAAAAACACTATTGGGGGGCAAGTGGAGGACATTGTTTGTTTGTTTTTTTTCTTCTGAAGAGTTGGGTTGGGTCAGGTGAAGTGTGGCCAGGGTGTCTCCACATTTACATTCATTGACTTGATATCACCTTATCACTGACTGCACCCACACCACAAGAATACAAGAAACCCCAGATGGGTGTGTAGGTTTTGAGGAGCAGCTGCTATGGATAGAAGCTAGGATTGTTGCTAATCCTAGGCCGGCAAAGCCTGGATTCTTCGAAAGTTTGTGAAAAACTAATTGGTGAATGTAGGACCATGAAAATGAAACATTTTAGTTTTCAATGTGTGAGGACAAAGAAACATCATGTATTGTCCTGTGAGTGCTTCGTGAGTCCCGGGATTGCGATCCTATTTCGACTATTGATATGTCTCCCCCAGGAAATACAAGAATATGAGTGCAAGTTTTGTATCATATATAGGGATAATGCAAGTTTTGTATTATATATAGGAATAAGTATCACAGAAACCCATAAATTTACGAAGATCAATATTATTTGCACCCCATTTTTTACTAAATACATCCCACTAATCCTTTGAAAACACGCTAGAGTGAGGTGCATTTAGTAAAAAATGGGTGCAAATAATGTTCATCTTTTACCAAAAAGGGTCAATTGATCCCTCGTGCTTTTTTCATGCCAAATCAACCCTTCGACTTCTAAAAATGATCCGTGTTTGCCCTTCCATCAATTTACTGTTAAAAATGGCTGATGTGGACTTAACTTTCTTACGTGTATGTTATTTGCTAAAAATTACAAATTACGCTTATTCTCTGATATGGAATTTTAAAAATTTAAAAAAAAAAAAAAAAATTCAAACCGTTCTTCTTCTTCAACACCCAGTCGTCGTCACCATGTCACCACCACCAACAAACCCATCCTTCTTCAATGTTTAGGGATTTGTGCAGGGATTTGTATCCAGGTCCGGTGAGTGTTACATTGGAATGGGAAAGGGAAGTCGTGGGCTCGACTGGACGCGAGCCGGCCATGTCCACATGACGCGATTTGGTATCCACGCAAGCCGGCCATGTCCACATATGGAGGGCCGAAGTTGCAGAGATCAATGGTGGAAGACCAAAAAGGTTTGTGCTTAATTGGTGCATGCTGTAGATGTCATACATCCCACATCGCCCAAGTGTGGTGAAGTGGAGTGCTTTATAAGATTGTGCAATCTTATCATGAGTAAGTCGGTTTTTTAGTGTATAATTAGGCCCATGACAATTGGTATCGAAGTCAAACCACACTTGGGCCTCGTTACGTGGGTCGGGTCGCGTAAAGGGCTAGCTGTTGACCCTGTACCCTGTTGAGGGTGCTAGCAGGGTGAAAGCCTCGGTAGAGTGCAGCCGACATGGGTGTCGGCTCGCGGAAGCATGGTGGTTTGTCATACATCCCACATCGCCCAAGTGTGGTGAAGTGGAGTGATTTATAAGATTGGGTAATCATATCACTAATAAGTCGGTTTTCTAGTGTATAGTTAGGCCCATAACAGTATATTACATTCATTATTATACAAAGTGTTCATATAAATCTATACGGATTAATTCAAGAATGAAATTGGGGATTCAAGTTAGAAAAATTGGGTCGAATCTCGTTGGGCTCTTTCCAGATGCGCTGCTTTGGGTCGTATTGGAGACTACCAACGTTGATAAATCGTTCGGTTGGATCATGACTTCCACTAGCTTGATCAATTTGATCATTGGAGTGAGGTCGTCGACGGAGTCTTTTGGATCTGATAGAAATTAGGGATTTTTGTATAAATGATTTTTGTTTTTTACACACGTGGAAATTGATTTAAAAATAAAAAATTACACCTTAACACTTAACAGTCACGTCAGCAACGTTTTAATAGAATAGTGACTCAAGAACTTGATTGACCCATCAATTAACGTTGAGGGGTTCATTTGACACGAAAAAAAAGATAGATGGCTGAATTGATCTTTTTTCATAACTTAGAGGGTTTCTGTAATACTTATCCCTTATATATACATCTGGTGCTTGGTGCACCATATATTGTAGTTGCATCATATATGGTTTTAAACAACCAAACATCTCTTTTTCGACACAAAAACCAAGACCATTTTGACACAATTTATATTGTCCAAAATGAAATTGTCCATTTTGAATCATTTTGAGACAATTTGGGGATATTTGTTTCTTATTTCCATTTATAACCCTGCTTTTTATATAGTCTGACATTAGTACCCATCTTCTTCCTCTTATTCTCTTCACTTCTCTTCTTAGTCTTCCCGATGGAATACGTAATAAGGAGAAAGCCCAGCCCAAATCTCAATCAAATTCAAGTCCATTAGTATGAGGCCCATTCAAGTCTATAATTAGTTTTATACTTTCATGTTTTCAAATGAGTTCCGTGTCTCAACGGATCTCTGTAAAAAGGCTTATGATCTGTCAGTAGTTGTCAGAGAGTAGCCGTTACTCTGTCAAAGAGTAGCCGTTACTCTCTTCTCATCCTTGTATAAATACTTGCATTTCTATCTGTGTAAATTAAGGAAAAAATAATATCAACAAAATCGTTTATGGTATCGGAGCAGTGTACACTCCAACGAGTTCACCTCCATGGCTACTTCTTCCTCTTCGTCTTCTTCTAACTCTGCTGTTATTATTTCTGTTCCAGAATACTCCACCTCTGTCACAGTACATGCCATCTCATCTATTCACTTGAAACTCACCTCCACCAATTTTCCTTCATGGAGATTACAGATCTTGTCTCTATTGCGTGCCTATAATCTGGTTGGATACATAGATGGCAAACATACCTGTCCTGCATCCCCTGTATCTACTTCCTCTCCAGAAGAAATCAAAGCTTACCATACCTGGAGCAGTCAAGATCAATTTATTTTATTGGCCCTTGTAGGTTCCATTGATGGCAGCATACTGCCTCTCATCGGCGATGTTAAGTCGAGTGCAGCTGTGTGGCAGAAAGCCCACCAACTCTATGCCAATACTTCGCGATCTCGCGTTCTTCAACTGAAATCTCAGTTGTCTCGCTGTCAAAAGGGTGAAAAATCCATCACTGACTATATGCAGGATGTGAAACGGCTAGCTGATGAACTGGCCTTGATTGATAAACCTATCTCTTCTGATGATTTAACCTTATATATTTTGGATGGACTCACCGAAGATTACTCTGGAATGGTGGGTTCTATCCGTACGCGAGAAACTCCTTTCTCCTTTGAAGAACTTCAAGATGTGCTTGTTGCACAAGAAGGCTACATGGTTCGCCTCCAACAAACTCAATCTCAGAACTTGGCTACTGCCAATTTTCATCAAAGGATCAATAATTCCAATTCAGGACGTAACAATCGTAACTGGCAGGGTAATCGTGGTAATCAGCCTTGGCGTGGTTCTCGTCCACCAACACACAGGGGTGGCCGTGGCCGTGGCCAGCACCGACTTACATGTCAACTTTGTGATATCCCAGGTCACTCTGCAAATCAGTGCAGAAAATTCAAAATTTATGCTCACCAACCATCAGCTTCCAACTATAATGCTCCTGCTGCAAATTATGCACAGTCCTCTATACCACCTCATGTTGTTCAACATCCACAATCATGGCTACTGGACTCTGGAGCCAGCCATCATATGACATCAACTTCTCAAAATCTATCCACTCACTCTGAATATGATGGAACTGATGAGGTTCAAATCGGGGATGGTACAGGTTTGCATATCTCACATATAGGCACCACAAAATTCCACACACACACACGACCTTTACATATTAAACATGTGTTATGTGTTCCTTCCATTCATAAGAATCTTATTTCTGTCCATGAATTAACTAAGCATAACAACATCTCTATTGAATTTTTTCCCTTCCATTGTTTACTTAAGGATCGCAGTACGGGACAGGTTATGGCGTCCGGTAGCTGCCGCAATGGACTCTATCATTTTAACCCTCAAGCTGGTACATGTTTTGCTGCTTCCGTTACTTCCGCGCCTCAAAGAACCTCAACTGATCACATAGGATGGCATCACCGATTAGGCCATCCCTCATCTAAAATGCTTTCTCTTGTTTTGAAAAGCAATAGTTTACCTATTATTGTGTCTCCCACTACTGCACCTACTTTATGTCGTTCTTGTTCAATAAATAAAATGCACAAGTTGCCTTTTGGAACTTCATCTATTATTAGTAATGCTCCACTACATGTGATTTATAGTGATGTATGGGGACCATCTCCCACAAAATCAATTGATGGATATTCTTACTATGTTATTTTCGTGGATCATTTCACTAGTTATACTTGGCTTTTTCCTTTGCGTGCTAAATCTGAAGTTTTCTCTGTCTTTGTTCAGTTTAAAAGTCTTGTTGAGAAGCAGTTTCAATGCTCAATTCGCTCTCTATATACAGACAATGGGGGAGAGTATGTTAAAATGAAGAGTTATCTTCTCCAAATGGGCATCAGCTGGTTCCAAACTCCTCCATATACCCCTCAACACACGGCTCTGGCTGAAAGAAAGCATAGGCACCTTGCTGAAACAGCAAGGACATTATTACATACAGCTCATCTACCTTTCAGTTTCTGGTCCTATGCATTCCAGACAGCAGCCTACTTGATAAATCGACTACCTCTAGTCAACACCTCTCCTGCCACACCTTTTCAACTTCTTTTTCACACCACTCCAAATTATCATAAACTCCGTGTATTTGGTTGTTGTTGTTTTCCATGGTTAAGACCATATACCCAACACAAGCTTGAACCTCGATCGAAACCTTGCATTCTTGTAGGTTACTCCACTTCTCAGAGTTCCTATAAATGTCTTGACCCCACTACTAACCGAGTCTATTTATCCAGACATGTATTATTTCATGAAAACGTGTTTCCTTACTCCACTATAGCCTCTCCATCATCCACCTTTTCTTGTGTCCCTACATCTAACACCCACCCTGCCCCTCAACTCATAGTCTTAGCTCCTCCACCTTCTCCTTCTTGCCAGACTCCTAGCGTCCCACTCCCTGAGCCTATCATTCTTGGTTCCGCAACTACCCCACAACCTACACCTACTACTTCCACACCAACTCCTTCAGTATCTCTCCCTAACCCTAGCATTTCCACTACTGCGAATACCACCAACTCTACATCACATCAACAACCAGCCCTACCCCCTATTGTTTCTGCCACTCCTCCCATCGCTTCTGACTCTGGCCCTCATCCCCTACGTATGACCACCAGATCCATGAACAAAATATTCAAGCCCAAAAATTTGAATCTTACCACCCTCCATCCTATGCCTGATTCCATTGAACCCAGGACTGTTCGTCAAGCGCTTAAGCAACCACATTGGTTCTCTGCCATGCAACACGAATACCAAGCTCTTCTTCAACATAATACCTGGTCATTAGTTCCTCCTCATCCCGACATCCAGCCTATTGGTTCAAAATGGATTTACAGAATCAAACAAAATCCTGATGGTACCATTGCTCGTTACAAAGCGAGATTGGTTGCTCAAGGCTTCGCTCAAAGACCGGGTTTGGACTACACAAACACCTTTAGTCCTGTCATCAAACCTGCCACAATCAGAACCGTGCTTACCATCGCTACCTCCCGTGGATGGTCCCTTCACCATCTTGACATTAATAATGCCTTTCTCAATGGGCATCTACAAGAAACTGTCTACATGAAGCAACCTCGCGGCTTTGAAGATCCCTTACATCCCAATCATGTGTGCAAGTTGCACAAGTCCATTTATGGGCTGAAACAGGCTCCTCGTGCCTGGTATTTGGCTCTGAGTTCATGTCTGACGGCAATGGGGTTTACTAACTCAAGAGCAGATCCTTCTCTATTCATAAAACATACTTCTCATCATACAATGTATATACTTGTCTATGTAGACGATCTTATACTTACTGCTTCTGATACAACTCTACTTTGCAGGGTCACTAAGGATCTCGCTGATAAATTCTCTCTTAAAGACCTTGGTGATCTTTCATACTTTCTTGGCGTGGAAGTCCTTCACACTCCAAATGGTCTTTTTCTCTCCCAACAAAAATATATCAGGGACTTGCTTGAACGTGCCGATATGACAGGAGCCAAGGCCGTCAACACTCCCTTACCTGTGCCCTTCCGGACAAAATCCACAGATGGAAAACCCTTATCTGATCCCACACTCTATCGACATCTTGTTGGCAGTCTACAATATCTAAATCTCACAAGGCCAGATATCTCATTCTCCGTCAATAGATTAGCTCAATATATGAGTCGACCCACTGATCTTCACTGGACTCTCCTCAAAAGACTTCTACGCTACATCAAAGGAACTTTCAACCTGGGCATCACCATCAAACCGTCATCCCCTCTTGCCTTACATGCCTACTCTGATTCCGATTGGGGCGGACATCCTGATGATCACTCTTCCACCACAGCCTACCTCGTTTTCCTCGGATCCTCTCTCATCTCATGGAAATCTCAAAAACAGAGAGCGATCGCGCGCTCCTCCACCGAAGCTGAGTACCGCTCCTTAGCTTCTACTGCTTGTGAAGTTATATGGCTTACACATCTTCTTAAGGAATTGCACTGTCCTATTCCAACTGTTCCCACACTTTACTGTGATAACCAAGGGGCAACCAGTCTTAGTCTGAATCCCGTTCTCCATTCCAGGATGAAGCATATCGTCGTCGATTTATCTTTTGTCCGCTCCCTCGTCAACAACGGCACCTTAAAAGTTCAGAAAATATCTACCATTGATCAACTGGCTGACCTATTGACAAAATCTCTACTTCGAACCCGGTTTACAAGTCTACGGTCCAAGATTGGTGTGTTAAGAGAACCCACCATCTTGAAGGAGGGTAATAAGGAGAAAGCCCAGCCCAAATCTCAATCAAATTCAAGTCCATTAGTATGAGGCCCATTCAAGTCTATAATTAGTTTTATACTTTCATGTTTTCAAACGAGTTCCGTGTCTCAACGGATCTCTGTAAAAAGGCTTATGATCTGTCAGTAGTTGTCAGAGAGTAGCCGTTACTCTGTCAAAGAGTAGCCGTTACTCTCTTCTCATCCTTGTATAAATACTTGCATTTCTATCTGTGTAAATTAAGGAAAAAATAATATCAACAAAATCGTTTAATACGTTGGTGCTAATCCAATTGTGAGCGACGTCCGACAACGGTAGCTTAGCATCCCCAGTTCGAACACGTTGATGCTAACCCAGTTGTGTGCGAAGTCCAACACTTAAACCAGTTGGTGCTAACCCAGTTTCGATTTGCAATTACCATTTTGATTTTTTTTGTTAATCGAATTGTTAGAATTATAAATTATTGATATTTTTATTATTATTAATTATAAAGTTAACTTTAATATTTTTATATTCACTATTGTTATAATAAATAAATTTGTCATATTCAATACACTCATTAAATAATAATACCCCTGCACATAATTTACACAACAATTTTAACACAATATATGCTACCAGTAAAAGTACAATCAAACAACTATTAACATTTCAATCACCATATTTGTTATCATTTATTATAACCATTTATTATCTATAATATATGCTACTGTTAAAATTGTCTACCAAACGCACCCATCATTGGCCCAGTTTGGTAAAGCTTTTTCAATGTAGCAGATATGCCAATAGAAATGATGGTAACAGAAATGCTCGACAATTTTAGTATCAGATATGCTGTTTGAATGATGTATAGTGTTTGGTTGAACTTTTGCTAGTAACATTTTTTCTGTGTAGCATATTGTGATAAATTAAGTACAGGGGTATTATGCATAATAGTTGTAATAGAAAAATATAGTTATATCCAAACATAAAAATTAATTTAATGAATTAAAATAAATTAAAGATACTTAATCAATTATAAATTAATTAAAGTTTTAATAACAGTTAATTTATTAACTAATTAATTTATTAAATGAGTAGTATTATAATAAAGGTGCAGTCTCGGTGATAATAGTGTAGGTGAGGGTATAATCAAAATAATGGGGACAAAATAGACTTTGTTTACTAAAATACTAGTGAAATGCTTTCATTTTGTAGCATTTTCAAAGTAGTATAAAATGCTAGAAAAATGGTCTCGAAGTATGTGTACAGAAAACCTTGTTTGGATGGTAAGTAGTAGTATAAATACTACTAGAAAACCTTTGTCAAACTGGCCCATTGTATTGCAAAAATAGTCGTACCCGCACCCGAGCCACTAGTTAGAGTGCTAAGAATGATGTATACCATCCTGATCATCAGGGTTCAAATCTCCATCACCCGTTTAAAAAAAATAGGGTTGTACCCGGTAAAACCCCCCGCTTTAGTTATATTTATATATATTCGTATTCTTCTTAAATGATTTTAATTGTATGAACATAGAACATAGATTAGTGGTTCTTAACATTAGACCTTGGTTGATCAAATGTATATGGCTTTTGAGAACGAATCAAATTAGATGGTTCTATTTCTTAATCATTCCGTAGGCTTTAATCTTTCCTCCTATGGAACCAAGATCGAAAAGATTGAGTAAAATTGGTCTTTTCACAAGTCACACAACCAACCACTTTTAAAAAATTCAGGAGTAGTAATCATTTTTTTTAAAAAAAAAATGAATGGATTTGTCGTATACATATGCGAGGATGGTAATTAAAAAAAGAAAGAAAATGAATTCTTTCTATTTTATCACTTAGGAGACGTGCAAGATGAAAGTCTCGCCCAAGGTTTAGTGTCAAAGGCACACGGTTACCTCCATAGGAAAAAGAAAACCATGGACCTTGGTTTGTTACTTCTACTCATTCACCCCACAAGTACGCATGCGGAATAATTACATTGTGACCTCGCATTAGGTTTTGACTCAACTTATCTTGTCATCAGGTGAGAAACTTTAGTATTCAGAGGCCTGACGGCTCGAGTTTAGGCCATATCAAATGTATAGAGGGTAAATTTGCATGGTATCGTTCGCGGTTACCATTACTGTGAATTTGACAATTGTGTATAAACTATAAAGCCGCTAACATGCCAAGAAAATCCAAGCCTCTTTGTCTCTAGCTTACATGTATACATATATAATTGTTTAAAATAAATTCATAATTATTTATAATAATAATAATAATAACAATAAAGGTAGCCAAATTATGAATAGGAAGCAGAGACATGCCTCTGTGTCTCTAGCTTACATATATATATATATACACGCACATGTATGGTATGGATGCATATATATATGTATGTAGTTGGAATTGATGAGAATAGGTAGGGTAGGCAGCCCTTTTAATTAATTACATGATTGGTTGAGTAAAATGTGGGCTTTGAAGAGCTTCTTGAAGCAATTGTTGATCATCATATGAATCGCGATAGCTCTCCAAGTTGGCATCTGCATTCACCAGGGCTGATATGCATAGTTCTTTCCTCCATTCCTCCAAGTGTGGGAATCCTATATGGTCTGCGTACATATCACAATACTGTATGTGTATATATATATATACCATCCACCCAAAACAAAAAAAAGAAGAAAGATCACATCAGTTTCGAATAAATTTCATGTAATACGTATGTAGCGTTAAATATAGAGGTGTCAAACGGGCCGGATGCCCGTCAACTAGAAATGATCAGGCCCGTTTGGGGCGCACCTAGCTCTTCATGGGCTGGGCTGGGCTGGGATTTCAAGCCCACAAGACCCGGCCCGTTGCGGGCTGACCTATCTGGGCCGTTCCAATTTTAAAAAATATTTTAATTGTTAAATAAGGGAATAGATATCACAAAAGATGTTGCGGTTTAATAGTTAGGTACATGTGTTTCACACACTGAGGTTTCAAACTTTCACGACAAAAATTCAATTTCTTTTAAAAAAGAAATTTGAACTGTTAGCCCGGCCCTTGGACCCTAAGCGTGCTGGGCCATGGGATTTGAGATTCGTGGGCCGATTCGCCCACGAAACCTCCGAGCCTAACTGCAAGTCGTCCCGAGAAGGGCCGATTCACTCTACACCTCTAGTTAAATACTAATTCGTGAAATTAAATAATCTCTTTGGTTATAGTTACCTCGAAATTTACGATATCATGAGTATTGTGTTTGGGAACATTGAAATCAGGTCAGACCCGTCAGCCCGGCCCTTGGACCCTAAGCATGTCGGGCCATGGGATTTGAGATTCGAGATTCACAACTTGACTCTCTCACGAAACCTCCGAATCTAACTATGGGTCGTTTGGGGCAGGTTGGTTCACTTTACACCTCTAGTTAAATACTATATTCATGAAAATAATTTCTTTGGCTATAGTTACCTCGAAATCTGCAATATCGTGAGTATTGTGCTTGGGAACATGAGAATCATCCCTAGATTGGTAAAATTGCTTGATGGATTGCATCATTTCCTCCCATGATGGCAATGTTGTCTTCCCAGACAGCAGTTGAGCAATCCATTTTGCTTGTGATTCAAAGAAAGGGAACCCTATGATCTGTAATATCACACAAGCAATCTCAAAATGTTACATTATTTCATATATATATATATATATATATATATATTGAGTATAAGTACAGTATAATTATATGTCCGATTATATTATATTGTATTATGAACCTTTTTGGGTATGCCAACAAAAGATAGAGAGGGAGCTAGTGATGGAGGGAAGGTGTGTTCATACAAAGGTCCCACTCTGTCATCATCAATAACGACTATTCCTTTGGTGTCAAGGAATGGGAAGCCATACGAATACCTACACATAATAACTAAATCAATTATTACAAAATAAAAAATAATAATAATAATAAAGTAAATGATCATTTATTAATTTGTCGGGGTCGAGTATAATTGCTCCCCTGACAACCCGAGTTTAGACCTTTATCGGATGTTTAAATGACAAATTTGTATGATGTCGTTCTCCGTTAAATTTTTTTTATAATTATTGCATTCACATTCCCTAGTGCTGCTGACTTGCACAGTTGTTTCATTTTAACCTAATGAGAAGATAAAATGCTACCAATCCATGCATTTCTCAACGAGTCTCTAGCACTCACTCTCACATGTTTAGAGAAAACTAGCATTTGATCTAATCTCCGATACAAATAAGAATGAAAAATCTTAATTAATTGTTTAAACTATTTGCTCTGATAATAGTACTTTACCCTGTGCAATACAATATTGTGTCTGCAATAACCCATGATCCATCAACGAAAACAACCCGTCCATCTTCTCGGAGAGACTCTACCTGCATATGGTAAACAAAGGTAAGCAACTCCTGTGTATAAGACGTACTCCCGCACTGAATGAGGTCAGGGTCGGGACATAATATGTGGAGAGACTGTACAAATTAAGAAGTTGATAGAGCATAAACAAGTACCTGAGGATGAAGATGCAAGTTGTCATGTTTGGAAATGACTTTAGATAAACCTTGAGAGATGCCAAGGGATTTGGCACTAAGATGTACTTCCTTTGCCACTTCCACAAGCTCCATGGATATATCTTGTCCACTTAGTGAATTCCCAATTATCACAACTACCTAGTAAACATATATACAAATCGTCAACACTTCACACATCTTTTGTTTATTTTGTATAAATCCTATATCAATTTAATTAATTACCTCTTTGCGAAATGGCTCTGGAACCCTGTAAATATGACTGTGCATTTGCTTCCTCTTCCATGAATCCATTCCTTGTAGCATCACAAGCATATTGCATCGTTAATAAAACAAATTAGTTTACAAAATGGAAAGAGAAAGAATTTGTATCATTACAGGTTCAAACCACGGAAACAATCTCTCATTGATCAATGCAGGAATAAGATCAGCGTACATCTATTTTGATCGATGTACACATATATACCAAAAAATTCGATTAATGAAAGATGTAAAGTCATTAGAAAAATCAAAAAATATGCATGTCGGATGAAAATTGCTATACCTCTAATTGTGGGCAATCTGGGTTGAGAATAATGACCAGAGGCCACAACCACAGCATCAAACACCTCTTCCACCACCTCACTATCATCCTTCAACTTACTTCTAACAACCCATTTGAAATCTCCACAAGAATCCCTAGAATCCACCATACCCACATACTCAACCCTAGTGTTAAACCTAATCAACTCCCTCAACCCAAACCAATCACAAAAATCCCTAAGGTAAAACCACAACTCCTTGTGGCCTGGAAACCTCCTCATATCCCTACCTTTCTTGACCAAAAATGGGAAATCAGTGAATCCCATTATCTCCCTTGGCGATGTTAGCCTCAAAGAGGCATAAATACTACTATGCACCTTTAGAAACTTGTTATTCCCCAATGGGTCCTCCCCTTCCACACTAGGCTCATATAACCATTGTCCACCCACATCATGGTTTTGCTCCATAACCACCACCACATGACCTTCCTTCCTCAGCTCCCTTGCCGCTACTAGTCCCGACGGTCCGGCTCCGATCACGCACACCTTCTTCTTCAATTCGCTCCGCTCTAATACCATCGTGGAGTCGATCGATCGATCAACCTAACTTGCAAGAGATTTGAACTTGCAAGCTTTTTGTGGTGAGGGATTGTTATATCAGGATGATATGTTTGTCGGTGTGTGAAATGTATGTGCACATATATATATATATATATATTTATTTATTTATTTATTGAAGGTAGCAAACGTAGAAGGTAAAAAAGAAAAGAAAAGAAATCTTACTTTAAATAACATCCTAACAGAGGAAGGAAATGATGATGATGAAGTAGAGATATGGTATGCTAGATAGGAGACAGACGTGGTAAATTCAAATTATGGGCTTTTTGTTTTTTGGAATAAAAGTGAATTTCAAAATTGTCAATTTATTTTTCTTTACGTTGAAGTTAGGAGGGGCTGAGCTGTCTCTCTGATCTCTCTGCATGTGCATGGAGATGAATCAATTGGGGGAGTCAGTGGATCTCCATTAGTCCATTTATTGAAAAAAAAAAAAAATATATATATATATATATATATGTTTTCATTAATTGTTCTTACAATTTCAGTTACTTTTGTTGGAGAATTGAATTTTCTATAACCACCCACTCTCGATTTTTGAATTTTCTGCAACAAACCGTCTACAAATATCCTGTAAAACTGCAGATTTATGTTCTTACTTCCTTTGGACTGTGTCTATTAAAAATAAAATAAAAAATTCACGGATTCGTTTCAGTAGATAGATTTCTTTATTACACTCGAACCATTAATTGAAGTGGTAAGAATAGTATTCGAACCACTAATTGAAGTGGTAAGAATGGTATGTATTACATTGTGATCAGAGTTTGAATCTCCTTCTCCCTTTTAAAAAAAAAAGATAGATTTGTCTATTAAGAAAATGCATGAGCCGTCATCATTGGTTCTTAATCTCAGAAAATGCATAACGTGTGTGTGAGATACTAGGGCTTACTTATGTACCATTCGATTGGATTATGCCAATCTGATGCGGGATATAGTCTTGACACTTTTCAGCATTTGTGGGTTGGGTTATGCAAGACCCAACAAGTCGACAGGTAGAGGTCACATCCAAATGGACCGAGACTTTACTCCAATACCATATTGAAAAAATCCAAGCCTAAATACGTGCGTCCAGGATATTGTTTGCTTTGGGTCACGACATCACGGGTCTGCACAAATTTGTTCTTCATGTGCCTTTTGTCTTTGATTCTTAGGTAAAAAAATGTGTTACATGTATGAGAGGTACTAGAACTTTACTTTTATATATATATATATATATCAGTCGGTTGGGTTATGCGAATCCAATCTGGAATATACTAGTCTTGACCCACATGGGGATGGGGCTGACCCGACAACTGAGGAGTTCGATTTTTATTGAAATTTAAAGTGGGTGGGTCAGCTGAGAATTGAATTGACCATCAAAAGACTGGACCCTTTTGTAATTGACAAGTCTTGAGACTCAAAAAAGATTTGGACCTTCAACCCCCAAATGTTCAATCCTTTTCTTTCTAGGGTTCATGAAAATAATCATGTATATTAGTTATTTGTCCAAAAGAAGAGGAAATGATGGTGTTGGGGTTTCTCAAACTTTAATTTAAGGACCCCCACAATAGAATGCTCCTTCTTCAAGCCAAGGAAACATGATCATTCCATTTTTCAGTCTTTGACCATAAGATTTGCACCCCATTTCTAGGTCTATTTAAATTACTTTTTGAAGAACAAAAATAAATTATTCTTTTGGCTTTGTGTAAGAAATGTGTTTTTGTTTTTTGTGTGTGATCTAAGAATGGAAAGTACAACCTAATTTATTTATTTATTTATTTATTTATAGTGGTAGTACAAGAATGATAAGTCTACGTGTATCTATATGTATATATATCTTATAATTATAACACATAAATAATTGTTTTCAATGGATGGAAAACGTGCACGACAAATGATATTGATTGTGGTTGTTCACAACTACCTACTATTATCTATCATAAACTTGCTATAAAAGTTGTACTACAAACAATTGCATAGGGACCAACGTAGTTTTTGTAAAGATTACTAGACAAGTAGATGTGATTTTCCTAGAAAACATCCAGAAAAACAATAGAAAATTAAAAAAAAAAAAAAAACACTTTTTCTTTTACTTTTTTTTTCCCAGTAATGCATCATGGCTGATGGCTTTTCTCGAAAAAGGAAAATCATTATTAACAACTTAATATATCAAAGATCACATTACTAAATATTCTATTAAGATAATGACTTCAAGAGATTACTCTAATCCATTATTAAATAAAGTTATGCCTTAGAAATCAACTCGTAACCTAACTAATTAACAGAGAGACTTCCATCTTTAGACGTAGTGGGTTTGATATCTACAAAATCTCGTACATGGAATTATCATGTACTTACTTAGCACGAGTGATTTATAGTTTATTGCGCATGCTTAGAGGTAGATACGCTTTGTATTTGATGGGGTTGCGCCCCAATGGAATCTTATAAAACACATTACATTTATTGAATAAAATGCATGGAAAATGTAATAGACCTCCAATAAAAAAAATGTACAAGGTTCCATAAGAAATGTACCAGGCCAACCAAAATAAAAATATACCAACCCCCATAATAAAATGTATCAGGCTCTTGCAACCTCTCTTTTTCTGTCTCTCCCTCTCCCTCTCCCTCTCCCTCTCCCTCTTAGCTCTTTGTCTTTCTCTATCTGGGGTTTTGATACCTATCAATATTTTGATCCTAATTCTCGCCTATTTAACGAGCTTTTATAAATAACAATTGTGATAATAAATATGTAATGTTTTATTGTTTGAAATAATTATTGGTGATTAGTTTCGTGTCATATAAATAATTACAGCGCTTCATTGGACCCCCGCTACTTAATTATGTCCCGATGAATTCGAATCTTGGATCAGCCACTGGTGCATTGACGAAATCCAATGGTACAATTATCGGGGTGTAACCTAGAGGTTACAGGTTCAATTTTCAAAAAATCATCTCTCCACATATTATGTGATGGTAAGGTCTGAATATATCTTGTCTCTCTTTAGCTCCGCCCATTGTAAGAACCTTGTACACGAGAATTGTTTACTTTTAATCAACCCCAAACAAGAGGCTGCATATTTGTATGTCATACAAAAGGGGTTAATTACTAATAACGACACAATTGCAAAGACATATCCAATAAGGACAACAAAAAATTATCAATAACGACTCAATTCATTAAATTACCTATATACCTCTTTTCATTTAATAAAATTGCAGACGCCCATATTTTCTCTACACACATGAAATCATCAATTTTGACTTTTTTCTTTTATTAAATGAAACTTTAAAAATGATTATCTCTCAAAATACATGACAGAATTTGGAAAAATTATATATTATAAATTTACGTGAAAAACTCTTTCAAACAAAATTCATTGTCGATATATTCTGAGATGATAAATCTCTCATATAAATTAAGTGCTGATAAATTTATCTACAATACATATCATTTATCTATAGTGCAGATACATTTCAATATATAATAACCAGAACAAAACCAGAACAAATAATACAACTAACACATATAAATTTAGTGTAGATAAAGTTCTATATATACTTACCATAACAAAACTACAATAGATAATGCAGATAAGTTTCAATATATAATAATCATAATAAAATCACAATAGATAATGCAGATAAACTAACGTAGATAAATTTCAATATATACTAATCATAACAAACCCACAACATATAATACATATAAATTTAGTGAAAAATTGTGTCTATACGATTCACAGTTTCAAAGTGCAAATTTTGAGCCGCGATTTAACCTTAAAAATGTTCGAATCTCCAAAAATATATTAAAAATAATTCTGTGAGTCTTAGAATATTCTTTCGAACGCCTCAAAAATCATCTCAATCGAAACTTAATGAGTTATGATTGTCTGAACATACTGATGTCGAACATACTAACGTCATAAATATAACTCCGGTGTGCAAACTTTGAGTCTCGATTTGACCTTTAAAATGTTCGAATCTCCAAAAATGTATCGAACACAATTCTTTGGGTTTTCAAGTCTTCTTTCGAATGCCATAAAATCATTTTATTTGAAACTCAAATGAGTGAGTTATGGTTGTTCGATCACACTAACGCCATAAAATATACTTGATTGTTGAAATTTAGAAGCAAAACAAGGGTCGATGGTACTTTGGTAAAAAAAGATACTTTAAATAATTTATTTTTAATGAAATAAATCTTATCTACTTATAGATTTTATGGGTTGGAAAAAAATTAGAGTGGATCTATTGGAATAAAATTTTGTTTTGATGAATGTATTACTAATTAACCCTACAAAAATGTAACTAACCTTTTAAAATGTTTCAAAATTACAGTTGGGAAAGACTCTCATACGTATCACCTTTATTACACAAAAAGTCAAGTCAAACACATATCTCAATACAGTCACATCAGTAAAACACAAATTTCTATAGATTATCCCTTCCCACCTAACATGGAGGCCAACAACATTCCATGTCTTTTGTCCCCAACAAAACTACACCAAAACACAAAATCTCAATACAACCACATCAGCAAAACACGTTTCCCAATACAATCACATCAACAAAACACATCTTCCAATACAGTCATATCAATAAAACACAAAATTCAATACATTTTTGTTGGCCCAATAAAATTTTACCACTGTGATTGCTCTAATACTCTGTATTGTCACTATTTCCCATCTCCATCAGTGGGCCTATTTTGTGATCCAAAATATCCTTAAGCACAAGCGAAGTAGCTGCAGGCCTAAAGTCACATCTATCGGATAAGGCCGAGGTGATTGTGGCGCGGGCCCATTGCGTGTCGGTTGTCGATGCGCACCGTTCAAGTCTTTTCTGTGGGCGAAAACCGGTTCCACAATGGATTGCTGATGCGATGACACCGATCTCTCTCTTTCAGCACCTCCATCAAACTGAACAAAGACGCTCCCTTTCGCTTCGTTCATACCACAAGCCGCGCACAGAGGGACAAAAGGTTCTCTTCCGGTGAGTCCCTTTCAATCTGGGGCGTTTTCTGTGCTGATGATTTCTGTTCCATCCTTTGTTCTTTATTCGGATCTTTCCGATTTCTTGGAATCAATTTTTCCTTTCAATATATCGACAGAAAACAAAATTGATAAATTTCACGTCTTTGGATGCTCAATTTTTCATTGATTCTTTTAAAATTTAGTTCCTTTTTGCTGTTTGTGTAGTTGGGTAGAAAACCCAGTATTTTTGTAGCCCGGGATGACCTAGAACGTCTAGTGAATTGATTTGAATCTACCTGACTTTTAGGGTTCCATAAACATATTATGTTTGTATATATTGCAGTTTATTGGGTTGGATCGCAGATGGAGACTAATTACATTAAAAGAGACCCAATTGATTAGTCTCATTGGATAGAGATAAGAATTATTATATCTAATAAGGATATGGATTAGTTTGTATTAGACTACTAAATAGAGAGTAAGAGATACAACTATAAATAACACAATAAAATAAGCAATCCCTTAGCTACACTCCGTGAGATTAGAGAGAACTGTTCTTGTTCAATCTTTGGTAAGTGTTTGATTTCATACGTGTGTTTGCTTGCCACCCTTTTCCTCACGGTATAGTCCCCTTATGAGATTATGCTGGGTAAACTGGATGATGTTGTACAGTCTCCTTGTTTCTGATGATGAAATCCATCTTTCTTGTGTGGGATGCTGCTTATACTTGAGTTCCATTTTAATTTTCTTTGTTAATCTGAAAAGTTATGTGATGACTGAAGTGTATACTGTTTGCTGCGATTGTTTTCGTCTAAATCTATGCAGCAGCTTACAACACATAATGTTAGTAGAAAATTTTATTACTGGTTCTTGATTGTTGGGTAAACCATGGCCTGAATGCACTTATTTGTTTTTTAGGTTTAACTTCCACAAATGATAGCTGTTGAGATTTACGATTAGGGAGGGTGTGAGCATTCCCATTTGGTCCACTCTTTTATGCGCATCATGTGGACTTTTGCTGCTAGAGCAACCCGTAAAACAATCGGCATCAAGAATGGCCCTGTAAGGTCAAATCAAAGTTCTTCAGACTGCTCTGATGATGACTTTTCTGTAAACAACAGCAGAGAGGAGGGATTGGAATGCCCAATATGTTGGGAATCATTCAATATTATGGAGAATGTGCCTTATGTGTTATGGTGTGGCCACACTATGTGTAAGAATTGCATCCTGGGGCTGCAGCGTGCTTTGGTCAGACTCCCAACACTGCCAATCCAGATTCCATTCTTTATTTGTTGTCCCTGGTGTAATCTATTATCTCTCAGGCTGGTTTACAAGGGGAATCTCAGGTTTCCGAGCAAAAACTTCTTTCTCCTATGGATGTTGGAGAGCATGAATGGGAATAGGTCGAAGTCATGCCACTCCTGCCACGAGGATAAGCAGTCGGTTTCTTCTCCCAGCAGAAATTTAACCAAAGAAAATAAATCTAGCCCCCGGAACAATAGGAGGGATCCATGCACTCATCAAGTACATCAGACTGAGTCCCGCCAAAATGTAGTCCTCCGCATCATTAGCTTCTTTAATATTTCAAGTCTTTGCTTATCATTCCGTAACTCCTTGATTTTCTTTGTTCACTTGACGGCCAAGTTCCCACTGATGCTCGTATTCCTTCTTATCGTCTTGTATGCAATACCTGCAAGTGCTGTCGTCTTGGCTCTATACATTATCATCACACTTATCTTCGCCATCCCATCTTTTCTGGTGCTGTACTTTGCTGTCCCCAGTTTGGACTGGTTGGTAAGAGAAATGGTCACTTGAGTGAGCTCCCAATAGTTTGCCTTCCTAATATTATAAAGCTTGTAGCATGACCCTCCTCTCCACGGTAATCCTCTGGTGGTACAATTCGACAACGTTGAGCTTATTGGTTCCTAAATCATGGGTTTGAAG
The DNA here is from genome assembly GCF_013401445.1 of Tripterygium wilfordii. NCBI lineage: Eukaryota > Viridiplantae > Streptophyta > Magnoliopsida > Celastrales > Celastraceae > Tripterygium > Tripterygium wilfordii. The sequence goes on from NC_052251.1 coordinate 9,370,037, forward strand.
TGACACTTACAAACATTCTACTGCTTGCTTAGTCTTGGAGTATAGAAAATGAGATGTTTGTGGATGCTGGAATGTCCTGGAAATGCCCTACCAGTGTTGTCTTGGTTCAGAATGTACATGACCAGAGCTTCTGCAGGAATAGCTGATGTAGCTAGGGTGAAGTATATATAATTGTGATATTTTGTATTTTGCGTAATCATTTCTTGCTAATTGTCGGATTTGAGGCTTATAAAACCCCTTGATGCGTGTAATAATTCGTTAGTTGCTAGTTGTGAGAGTTGCTTTTGTTTATTGAGAAATCGCGAGAAGAGTGTTGTTTGCGAAGTGATCGTTTTCATCCTTGTTATCGTATTTTTATTTCAATTTTGAATGTGGAGGAGTTGGTGCAAACAGATAGAATATGAACATTTTCTCTTCTTCCAGTCTGGGATACAGACTTTTACTCGTTTCTTGAGAGAGAGTTCCCTCTGGAACTAGTCGTTATCTTGATCAGCATAGCTAGAACCTCCTTCATGTTTGGTCTGGCCTGTGGTGCCTCTGCAGTGCACCTTACTCCAATCCTCAGCAGCTCACACATCTCCTCTGCACCTTCAGCCAATCCCGAACCCAAAACGACCACAGGAATCATTGTTCTTTGCCCGTGTCCGTATCCCATCACTCTTCTACCCCATTCCACCAGACACTCCTCTGCCCCATCCACTGCTCGTCTTCCCGTCGCCAGTTCCATCACCAATACTCCGTAGCTGTACACGTCACCTTTCGTCGTAGCCTTCCATGTTTGTCCATATTCTGGTGCTACATATCCAACTGTACCAGCCACCATTGTACTCACATGGCTATTTCCAGCTCCAACAACTCTGGCCAGGCCGAAATCTGTTACTCTTGCCTTTCCGTCCTCATCGAGTAACACATTGTTCGCCTTCACGTCGCGGTGCACAATTGCAGGATAGCACTCATGATGAAGAAATACAAGTGCTTTTGCAACGTCGATTACTATATCGATACGCCTTTTCCATGTTAGCCTTAATCTGTCTGGTACAAGATCCTCCAAGCTCCCACCTTCCATGTACTCATACACTAATATTTTCTCTGAACCATCAAGACACCACCCATATAGAGTTACAAGATTTGGGTGTGGCCAGCCAAAGCCTTTTCCACTAAGGACTTCCATTTCTGCTCGGAATTCCTTTTCGCCCTCTGTTCCTTCCCTCTGTAGTTTCTTCACTGCCACTTCTCTGCCATCAGGCAGTACTCCACGGTAGACTGTGCCGGATCCTCCCCTGCCTATCACTCTGCTGTGGGAGAAATTACCAGTAGCCTTCAAAATGTCTGCATGAGTGAATGCAGTTTTGTCCAGACGGATGACCTTCACCGCATCTGACAACCATGGCGACGACCCTGAAGAACTGGCTGCAAACGCTTGTGAGTACTTAGCTTCCTCTAATAGATATCCTGCTGTTTCTGCGGGGCTTTTCACATACATGAAGCCTATGATTGCCAGAACTCCAAATGTTAAGAAAATAAAAGTTAATGTCAATGACACCAAAAATGACGTCCACATCGTATGCTTTCCATCTCTTCCACCGGATTTTGTCTTTCCGGTTGTGTTGTTGGTGGAATTCCTGATAAATTCAGGGAGGACCAAGAATGGATCACCAAGGTAGGATTCCTTTTCAAAAGTAGCTAATTGACCAGTTGTTGGGATTACACCAGAAATCAATGGATTGTATGAGACGTTGAACTTGCTTAGATCAGTCAGGTTGTTCAAGCTCGCAGGGAATGCGCCGGAGAAGTTGTTGTAAGACAAATCAAGATTCAGTAAGCACTTTAGAGTTCCTAGTTCAGTCGGAATTTCGCCGGAAAACTTGTTTTGGGTTACATTAAATACCACAAGTCTCACCTGTGCAATCTCTGGAGGAATCTCCCCATACATTTCATTGAAACCCAAGTGCAGCATACTAAAGTTTTTCAGGTTACCTAGTTCTACCGGGACCTTTCCGGACAATCTATTCCCACTTAAAAGAAGATAACCAGAGATTTCAAATGTCCGGACAGATGACTCTGGAGCACACACTGGGAAAATACCAGTACCTTTGAGCAACTGATCCCAAAGGCTCCTGCACTTCTTAGTTGTGAGTATGGTGTACACAAAACTGAATGGAGGGTAGTCTGCCGGAATCCACCTTGTCATTTCTAAACAATCACTGCCACCTAAAATCATTTTGTCATCTTGTCTGTTGGACATGAATGTTGCCGTGGCGTTTCTTCCGATATTCATCAGTTCAGGAGGGATAGTTCCTGACAGCTTATTATTTGAAAGGTTTAGCCATAGCAGACTGCTGCAGTTTCCCAGTTCTCGCGGAATATTGCCTGTGAGTAAGTTGTCCGCGAGCATCAACCAGAGAAGAGAGTCCAGTTTTCCAAGTGAGGATGGAATGAATCCACTTAGTCTATTGAAGGACAGATCGAGAGCTTGGAGGTTCTGCAAGTTTCCGAATTCGGAAGGAATGGTAGCATTGAATTGATTGTAAGCAAGAATCAAGAACTTCAAACTCAACATTTGAGAGAATTCAACAGGTAATGAACCTGAGAAATTGTTATAGCTGAGGTCTAATCGAGAAACATTCGGCAGCTTAAGAATACCTGAAGAGTCTATTCCACCGGTGTATGAATTCCCATTAAGCACAAGAAACTTCACATTGGTGAATCTACCTATAATGTCCTGTATATCTCCTCCATATGTGTTGTTGCTCAAATCCAAGAATGTTAACTTGGTCAAGTTAAGAAGCGACTCGGGTAAATCTCTTGAGAAATTGTTGCTTCCCAAGAACAAAGCTTCAAGACTAGTAACAGAACCAAGCTGAGATGGAATTTGTCCGGTGAACTTGTTTCGAGACAGATTCAATATCACCAGGTTACGACAATTGGATATCGACCCTGGCACGCTACCAACGAAGCTATTCTCCGATAAGTCCAGAACTTCAAGATTGCAAGTATCAACAGAAAAAAACAAGTCTGAGATCTCTCCCCCAAGCTGATGATTTTCTGCAACTGAAAGCTCCTTCAGCCTTGCAAATCCATTCCACAAGCCCCCACTTAAGCTGTTGGAGCTAATATCAAGATACTGCAAATTCAAGCACCCATCAAATGTACCATTACTGATACTCCCATTCAGATTGTTGTTCGAAATGTTGGCGACGATCAATCTGCTGCAAATCGCTGGAAAGCTCAACCCGATATCGCCTCCAATCCTATTGACAGACAAATCAAGAACCTCCAAACTATACAACCCAGTCAAGTTGAGTTCCCCTTCAAGAATATTATGTGACAAATTGAGGTAAACAAGGTTGTGGCATGTAGTGAAGTCATCTGGTATAGAACCATAGAGAGTGTTCTTCGAGAGATCGAGGTGGGAGAGCTGTGTCAAGGCGGAGAAGTTGCTGAAAATCTTCCCGGAGATGTTATTGTCAGTAAGGTCAAGACCAGTGACTCTTGTTCCATCAAGTGAGCAAAATACTCCATCCCAGTTGCAGGGATTGGAGCCAAACTTGTTCCATTGTGAGTATCTTCCTCTGTTCACCTGGTTTCCTTGTTCAAGGAATGTTTTCAGATTCATCAGGACATCTCTGTCCGTGTCCAGAGAATCTCCTGCAACTACTGCTGTTCCTGTAAATATCAAAAAAAGATAACATTTTTTTTAACAGAATCTAACTGACACAATAATCATCCTCGAAAAAAGCTAACAATTATTACAAACAAAAATCTGGGTTGTTGTTGGAACTAGTACCTGTGATAATCAAGAGCAGGACCATGATCAAACAAACTCTCCATGAATCGGTTTCGTCCTCTGTCATCATCAACTCTGCACAATCCTCCTCTTCTTCTTGTTCTTTCTTTTGGGTGATTTAGAGTTGTGAAAGCTTCACAGAATTGAATGAATTCATTTTTTTTTTTGAGGACTCGGAGTGTCAAATGTGTCAAGATGTGATAACGATGAACGTAATTGACTGTCTTTGTTGAAGAATGAGGCCTGCAGGTAGACCAAACCAAACTTGGAAGAAACTATTGTATTATATCTATATATATATATATATATATATAGTTAATAAACTGAATTGAAAGGGTCTGTTTGTCCAGTTATAGTGTTCAAGATTAATTTGTAGTTAATGGTCTGGTGGGAAAAAAGATTGAGGCTTTGAAGCAAAGGGTGAGTGAGCCGCACATCTTGACCGGTTTGGTGTATATCGGCTCGGTTTGACTATAAAATCAAAAGAAATGATGCCATTTTGTGTGAAATGTTTGAATAAACTATAGTGTTGTAGAAAAAAAAAAGAAAAAGAGAGTAGATTTTCATTGCCTTGATTGGCACGGATAAAAGAATTTTGGTCATATGCAAATCCATGTTCAATTCAAGTGATTGAATTAGATTCGGGTGGGTGCTTTGAGTTTTGGGTTGTTTAACGATGTATTAATCTAAGTTGTCGGTGTGATCCAATGACTTAGATCTATAGCCTGTAATGCCTGTGCACACCTGAGCAACTTTGTATATATATATACATGAGAATTCACAATTACTATTTTTTTGAGTGTAATGATACCGAAATCATCCTCTACTAAGATATTGACACGTAGCATAAAAATACTGAGATAACACATCAACCAGAACGCACCTTGTTCACCGACCAAAGTAGAGCCGATGATTCTAACCCAGGAGAATGTACCCGACGAGCCTACATAAGGAGCGAGGATCAAACAACTCGAGGAAACCAAGAGTCCAAAATAAGACGAACTCCACTTAAGAAAAGAATCAAGATATGATTAATCTTCCTATAAATCCAGCTAAAATCATAAAGAAGATATCTGCTCCTACCAAAGTTATATAGAACTCTCCAACTTATATAAAACAGACCTGTCGCTCTAGGTAGATGATTCTGAACCATGTACTCTATTTACTACAAGAGAGAGAGCGCTCCGAGCACTCTCCAATTGATAGCTTACTGACTCGAGCGTCAGAGAGATCTCCAAGCACACCTCAATTGCTATTTCAATTGCTATTTTTTTTGTAATATTTTAGTCAAAAACCAGCATCGTAACGTGTAAGACTAGGAAGAGAAACAAAATATGATGAATATATATATACATACACACATATATGTATAGGTCCAAAAAGTTGAAACAAAATTTCAAAGAACCTTCATCTTCTTTGAAATCTAAGGCTCCCTCTGCCCCTCGTGTGCATTAAAGAAACTTGACTAGAACTTTCTATCAAGAGAATTAATGATATGACTAAATTGATTGAATTTTAGTGTAATTATTTTTCCCTAGATATATCATGTATGGTGTCCATTTGGCAACTTGTTTTCCTATGGAATTTTAACGTTAATGGTCGTTGTTGCAATTTATTTAATTTTATTAATTTTTTTTATATGTATAGAAGTAAATTAATGTAATCAAGTCGCCCATTGTAGTAAAAAGCCAACGAGAATGGTGAAGATGACATGAAAATTTATAATTTTGTTCTACTTTTCTTTCTAAGACTTCCTTAGATTAGTTATCTTTTCCTTTTCACCCCATTCTTTTTTCTTTTTTTTTAATATAACAAGATGCCCAATTATTAGACCCAAAAGCCCTGAAAATGACTCAATATTAAGTGGGTTGGAATGAATCAATTCTAATTAATCTCATTACGAAAGTATTTGAGACATTATTTGGTGTGCGGGCCTAGGTTAAAACTTGTATTCCATTTTTTGGGGCCGAAAGGAGGACTGCACTGCAATGTAGATTTAAAAAGACACTTAAACATAAAATAAAATAAAAATACAAGCCCATACAGATACAAGTAAAGCCCTAAGCGCAGAAGCCTTTAACTTTATGGCGTAAGTCGTAATCCGTGTAAGTTTAGGAATTACGGAGCAATGACTCAGTTAGTTATATCTCTGGACTTTAGGCGGATGATGCTAGGGCCAGGAGTTCGAACCAACTAAGAGTATTTCCCTAGAGTTTTCTTGGTTTTGTGGGTCTGTCCATTTCTGTTGAGGGGTTAGGAGCCTCATTTCACCCAAATGGGTTTCAACCCAATCTTACATGTCATCAACTTGGTAAGGGCTATTCTGATGGCCCCAAGTTTACGTCCACTCAGTTGTCCTAAAGACATATTGAGCTAGGTGGTTCCTCGATCAGCAAAAAAATTTAGGTTCTAGGATTTATAGTTTAGTATTTATGATCAGTGACAGTGTCACATTGGGCTAAGGATGGGCTCAACACCATTAAAAAGTAACCCTTATTTTACACCCTTACATTACCATTATGTGAGAAATCCCCCATATATTTATAATGTCATATAACTATATATCTTTCTAAAAATACATGTATTTTTATTAACTAGCCCTTAAATATTTGAAAATTATTCTTTTCACATTATATAATGTATATATTACCAAAACTACTTATGTTTTTCTAAGGACTATATAATATGTATGGTTAATATAGAAATTATAATTATTAATGGATACATACTTATACAAGAGAACAAATATTGATTAACACACTCATACATGATGATAGATGGTTTCTATTCAATGAAAAATCGACTAGAACAACTTAAATAACTGTTTTTTTTATTATCTTGAATGTTTTATATTTTATTTTGTGATGTTTAATTCAATGACTATATAGATATTCACTTAATTTAATGATTATATAGATATTTACTTATTTTCGATCACTTTTCAGTAAATAGCCATAAAAAAACTTCGGGATAATGCTCCTAAACCCCACTCAACTTTTGAGTCCTCAATCTATTTTTTAGATCCACCGCTACAAGTCCCCAGTGTGATTTAAAATAAAAATCAAATCCCTCTCTCACCTCATTCTTGTAGTACTTTTCACATCCTCCTTCTCATCCCTCTCAATTTCTTCAAATTATAATATGTTATCAGAGGGAAAAAATTGATCCTAAAAAGATCTCTATCAATGTTCACTTGTTGGGTCTCGCATAACCTAACCCACAAGTGCAGGGGAGTGTTAAGACTTGTATTCTACATTGATTAGGTGTAAACCATCGATGCGGTTTATAAATAAAGATTCAATCTCTCTCCATCAGGAAGACCCCTTCAAGGCTTCAATGACAAAACCGTGTTGTACTTAAACCCAAAACGGATAATACCTCTTTAAATGATTGAGTTAGATTTATGTGGTATTCTCACGAATACCCAATTTATAATAAGCTAAATTAGCCTATTTCAATAGATTTACACAGAGACAAAAGGGATACAATTATACATAAACATCTACATCTAGAGGCAGCTATAGATGCATCAATTATTAATTTTATTTTTTTAAAAAAAACCTTATGTGATGTATGAAACAAAGAGAAAGTGCCCAAAAAAATTAAGGAAAAAAAATTCCAAGAGAAAGGGACATCTATTTGGTTATAATTAGTCAAAGGAAAAATGATTTATTTTCTAACAAAGTTGTTGGGTTCTTCCTAGAACCATAGCATATAGTCAAGACACACAAAGATAGGGGATCCCAATTCCCCTCCTCCCCCCCTTTTTTTGTTCTAGAAAATGAAATCCCTAGTTAAGCGAGATCAAAATGACATGTGTGGGTCATCCATTGTGTGAACTTTGATTTTGGCTTTATATGCCACACACAAAAGGGCAAGAAAGATATTCCCATCACTCGTGCGGCAATTGTACACTGAAAATTATGGTCAAAATGGAAGCCTATCTGTTTGTCAACCACTGATTTTAATGGGTGAGTTTGGTTGTCTCCTTGTCACAATTTGACTTAAATTAATCCAGACTGAAAATTGCTTTCCATCAGCTTCATTAAAGTATAAACCCTAATAAGAACTTTTCAAACTAGGAGTCATTTGGGAAGTATGTTTTGTTCTGATCCCTTGTGGTAAGATAAGACGATTTTTGAAATTGTGGTGAGGTGCAGTGACAGAAAAATATTTGAGAGGTCACTAAAAATAAAATGGGGGAGGTGATGGTACAATTGAGTATTTTTCATTGATATCAATTCATTTTTGATAGCATTTGTTTTTCTAAAAATATAAATGAAATAATAAAATTGACTAATGGCAAACACATTGCATCGGGAGTGGAAGCAACAACTCCTTGCAGCTTCAGATTCAAATTCACCACAATACGGTGATATTCTTATAATTTGGACCCTCACTCACACACAACAGTTTGTTCGCTCTAAACCCATTGGAATTGGGCTCTCACGGATTTGTCATCCCTGAGTTAGGCGATGGAGGCCCAGCCTAATAGGCCTCCAAAGTTCACTTGGAAAACCGATTGTTATGTGTTAAGGTGATTGGCCCACCTTATATGTTGGATTATATTTCCGACAACTACCAATGTGGTAGTCTTAATAGATATCGTAATACACCGCTCAACCAAGTTTTTTTGTCCGAATGCGTGAGTTTAACCCAAAAACCAATGCGTTTGGTAGGTGCAAACACACTCTATACACCCAATATATGTAGGCAACAACAAAGATGGCAAGTCAAATGAGCTATATATATACACAGGCAGCAACTACATTTATGTAGTGTTTTGTTGACCGATGAAACATCATCTGGATCCAAAAATGACTCATGACTCTGACATTTCAACCACAGCGAGAAAAAGTTGTTTCAAAACAACTTTGTTTAAGCTATTGAAGAATCATGGGCTTTGGTTGATTTGCCATTCAGCCTTACAACATATTCAGGAACAATAAAATTAAAATTTAAAAAAAAAAAAAAAAACACCAAGATATTAAGATTTGCCATATTAATATCTTTGCTTCAGAAAGTATTACAGTTGAAAACTATAACTCCATAGGTAAAGCAAAACGGAAATTGATATAGGTATGATCTTTGTCAATACCTTGAATAACAAGTAAGCTTAAAGAAAACCCTGAAAACGGTGTGTTTATTTTATTTTCAAGATGTCTCTCCAAAGAGGTTACAATACCTTATATAATAATTCGTAAATCCTAATTGTGACATAATTAAAAGGAAAATAATATAATAAAGCAACAAAATAAGGGAAATCTTAAAAAAGCACATCGAAATTATTAAACTACATAAAAATGGACCGAAACCCATCGAAACATCCATTTTTTATGCCTAAAATGATGCCTAACAGAACCCATGCTGTCAAGCTCAAAATAAGCTTCGATTTGATAGATTATGGACTCAAAACAGATATATGAGGCCCAAGTTATGATCATTTCAGTGAGCATGGGTCAAAGACCCCTGCTTTCGATCCCAAGCCTCATAAAACACCTCTGCAACCTGTTCTACATCAATAGGGCTTATGAAAATTATGAAAAACTAGAATTTCATGTTCAGTACCTTCCCCAGTGGCTGATATGTTTCAGGTCTGTTGTCATATTTGGGAGGACTAAATGCTTGTGGAGTACATTCCTCTTTCAGTGCAGCTAAAGCAGCCTTTCTTCTCTGCTTTTGTTTGCGCCATTTCCTTACTTGATCCTCAAGCGCGGCTTTTGCTTTCTCTGCTGATTCAGCCCTGCTAGCAGCCTGTTCTGCTCGAGTCCTGAACTCCCCGAGTTTCACCATTGCAACTTCCAACTCCTTCTTTAGAGTTTCGATTTCATTGTTTGAGTCTTCTGCTGGTGTCAAAGAAACCTTATCAGCCTCCGCAGCTTTTTTCGACAACGATATGTATTCCTTGACAGAAATTGTAATCTTCGCGTCGTTTTCATGAATCTCAACTGTTTTTTGTTCAGCTCCTGCTTCTTTGACATCCATTGGAGAGTGTTGTAGATTCTGAGAGAAGTTTTTGTTTTGGGGTTTGATAAAACTAGAGTTCTCGGATTCTTCATATATCTCACCTGCTCCAACATCATAATAGAGTACTGATTCAGCACTCTCCGATTTTGCTCCAGCTGCCTCCGCCGAAGCAATCTTTGACAATTCTCTATCAAGCTCAGATTTCAGCAATGCTATCTCATATTGGGCTTCAATCTCTCTTCCTTTGATTTCTTCTATTTCATTTCTTGCCATTAGTAGCTCTCCGCTTAGCGTTTCGAGATTGGATTTCAAGTGGCAAACCTCTTCATTTGCAATATTTATATCTTCCTTGAACTGATTCAGTTCCATCTCCAATGCCTTAATGTACAATGCTTGTTCAGAATTCTCTGTTTCCTTTACTTCCATATCTGATTTTAGCTTATTTATATCGTCTATAGCATCAGCATTTGCTTTCTCGGAAGAGCTAAGAGACTCAAATGCTTGATTGAGTTCCAACTGCAGTAAATCAACGACTTCTGACTTCGCCAGCAGCTCGTTCTCCAATTCGTGCACTCCTTCCAATTGTCTCTTCAGATCTTCTAACTCCTCTTGTGCTTGAATTGCCTTTTCTGTCGCAAACTCAATCGCAGCGTTTTTTTCAGCCAAGATAGTGCATTGTTCTTTCTCCGCGTCAATAGCAGCCATTTTCGACGTATATATAGATTCATTGAGCTCTGAGATGTGTCTTACAAGCTCCTGCACTTTCTCCCTCTCCTTATCTGCTGCGATTTTCCATAATTCTGCTCGCGTTATGGCCTCGAAATTTGATTCATTTGCAGCAGCAAGCTCTGCTTCCAATCTAACCACCTCATTCTGTGTAGCCTTAAGCTCACTTAGAGTCTGTGGAAGCTGCTCTTTTGTTTTCACCGTCACTGAAAGTTGCTCAGCAACCTCTTTAACCCTCGTTTCGAGCTCTTTGATCTGATACTTAGCTGCCCTACATTCTTCCATATAGAAATCTCTCTCCACCTCGGCCTTTTTCAGCATGGTCGAGAGTTCATCAGCTGTTTTCTGGTGGTGTTCCAGCTTCAACATCGCTTGCAAATACGCGCCGTCCTTTGCTTCCAATTGTACCTTGCAGTTGGCCAAATCCTTTAACAGATCATCATAATCTTTCTCCTTATCAGACTCTCGCTGATACAAAGAAAGGAAGAACAATAAAATCTATGTCTGACACAAAGATTCACTCTAAAGTGATTTTATGGCTTGCGAATACTTACATCACTGCTACTGCTGGAAGTTCTGTATTTCTTCTGATCACCTTTCTCACCGAACAAAACCCGCGCAACTTGGACTGGTTCGATCGGTTTGGTATCGATCTCACCCATGTTTTCTGATAAGACAAGACAGCAACAGATGTAGCTGAAATTAGAAAGATAATCAAGGCTCAATATGGTTGTTCAGCAATTCAATCACTACAAAAGCTACATATTATACAACTGCAAAACTTCATATTTCTAACCATGCCAATCAGTACTTTAGATCACCAAATTAACATTACTTTAACACAAACGTTCGCGAAAATAGATTTGTCGCTCATACCTGAGAGTCGCGGACGAATTTGATGATGAATCTGGTATGAAAAGCAGAGAGATTTAAGGTTATGAGTAATGCTGCAAATGAAGCAAAGTAACATGAATATTGGTTTTCTTGGGATGATGAGTTGCTCTGGAGAACACAATGTAGAGTTTTTTGTCACAATTGAAGGATCCATGAATGGAGGCAACTATGAAATGCCACATAGACCTTGTAGAGATCGACCATTCCAATGTTCTTAACTTCTTGGTGTTTCATATTTTTACCTGCTTATAAGTAAGAAAATATGAAAGGTTTATATGCTGATGGGTGAAAAATTTATGGTTGATATTGTCTCAAAATTATTTTTCTCTCTTTTTTTTTTCAGAATTTAGAGTTGTAAATTTTGAGTTAAACATAACTATAAATGGGAAGTGATAAATTTTAAGTAAAAAAAAAAGTATATGCATGAAAAAAGTAAAAAAAAAATTAAATATTTTATTTTGTCCCTTTTAATTTTTAAAAAATATCATATATGTTATACATTTTTTTTAATCTTTCCCTTTAAAAAATATTTTTCCAAATCCGTCCCATTAAATTTCTTTTATTTCAAATATGTTAAATATACCCTTAAAACTCACTTTGACATCTATGCAAAGTCCATAAAACCCAAAGGAGAACCTACTTAATTATGTTCAATTTCTCTCTACCTCTCTCTTTCTGTCGACTCTCAAGTCTTAAATACAACAAATTGACAAAGTGAGTGAAGTGACAGTGATGGCTTGAGTCCGTGGTGGATTCAAATTCGATTCGATATGAGTATTTGAATTAGCAGAATGAGCCATTTCAACTATAAATCATGTTAAAACAACACTTAGTCTTAAAAAAAATTCTGAGGTAGTGACCTCCGCAAAATTTCTTGACCTCTTTGTCTAAAATCATGGTTCTACCCCTAATTCCTTAGGTTCTAAACTAGATATGCCTTGTTAGTTGTTACAACTTAGTCTCTTATATCTAAACATTATAAATTGATCACTCACTTTACCGAATAGTTCCACGGTCATATTTTTTATTAGTTGAGTCAGTCAAAGTGTTGATATGGCATTAAAAAATACAATTTATATTGTGAGTCATTAAATTTGTAAGACAAAAAACTTAGGTTCTGTTTAATATCACTTTTGTTTCTTATTTTTTGTTTTAGTTTTCAAAAAATAGAAAATAAAAACAAAAAATATTGTTTGTTTGTATTTTCTGTTTTGGTTTTTATGAAAACCAAAACAGGTTTTCAAAATTTTTAAAAATAAGAAAAAAAAAGGTTTTTAAAAGTTTTGGAAACAGAACTAGTTACACTTATTATAAATTGTACTTTTTTAAAGATTTTAAATTGCAAATTACATAGAGGTACGAAGACAATGATCAAATATACTTTGGGCTATTGTTTTATTTCTTATTTTTTTTTCTTTCTACTGATGTTTTCAATGGTGAAACACGACAAAGGCTGCAGTTATAAAAAATATAGTGGTGTGGATATATTCCATTATTATGAAAATAAAAGCATAAACACACTTTTTTTTTTCAGTTTTTGTTTTTAATTTTTGTTTTCAGTTTTAAGTGTTTAACCAAACAAATTTTAATTTATGTTTTATATTTTAATTTTTTATTTTTGTTTTCAAAATTTTTGAAAATGATTTCAAAGACAACCTTAACTGTTGAATTACAACCTTAACTGTTGAATTTCTCACGCATCCGCCGCCCCTTTACCTAGGGCAGTGCAAATTTCGGTTGTAATCGAATTTCCGAACCGAACCGACCGACCGTTAACCGAATTTATCGGTTAATATTAACCGATTGGGCGGTTCGGTTAGAGATTTGTGAGTATTTCGGTTTTCGGTTAATGGTTCGGTTAACATAAAAAATTAACCAAATTAACCGAACCGAACCGAAAATATATGATACTATATAAATATGTAATAATATGTGTATATATATATATGATTATTCTTATAAATATATAATTAAGTTATTAATTTTCCACATATTAATAATTTAATACTTATATTCTTCTAAAAAAAATCTACTAATACTCATATAAAAAATTCAAAATAAATATAATATACATCAATTAATAAGTATTAATTCATGTTATCAAGTACCAACTTAGTAACTTACCATGTAATGTAATACCTTCAATATATCATATATTTATATTTATCATCATTAAATATGATGATGAAATTAATAATATGACAAAGCAAATACTATAAACCATTAAACCCTAAATCCTAAGGTTAAAGGTCCCAATAATATAAAACCTTAAATCTTTTGTTTTTTTTTAAATGGGAACCCTAAACCCTATAAAACCTTATGAATGTAAACCTTAAACCCTATTAACTATATAACTATAGTCATGTTATAAACTTAAACCTAACCGATAAAACACTAAACCTATAAAATTATACTCTAATAATATAAACCCTAAACTCTAACACTATAAAACCTTAAACCTTTTGTTTTTTTAAATAGGAACCCTAAACCCTATAAAACCTTATGAATGTAAACCCTAAACCCTATTAACTATATAACTATAGTCATGTTATAAACTTAAACCCTAATCGATAAAACACTAAACCTATAAAATTATACCCTAATAATATAAACCCTAAACTCTAACACTATAAAACCTTAAACCTTTTGTTTTTTTTTAAATGGGAACCTTAAACCCTATAAAACTTTATGAATGTAAACCCTAAACCCTATTAACTATAATATAGTTATAAATTGAAACCCTAAAATTATAAATCCTAAACTCTAACATTATAAATCATATTATATGCTAAATTAGTAACACATTCCACATAATATAAATATATAATAAATATAAATATATAATAAATGATTAAAAGATCATGTTGTACGATATGCTATTATTTATTATTGATTAGGTGATAAATGATAAAATGATTAAAAGATGAGATTATTTATTAATATGTCATTATTATTTATTAAAATATATTTATGTACTATAATTCTGGGCCATTGATCTAAAAAAATCAATGACGTTTGGGCTTTGACCCAAAATATAAGGTTTTTGTGTTTTAGTTTTGGGCTTTGACTTTGACCCAAAATATTTGGAATTAACCGAACCGACCGAAATCCAAACCGAAATTTTAGGTTAACCGAACCGATGATTAACCGTCTAAAAAATGATGGTTCGGTTAAATGGATGAAATTAACCGAAAAAATTTGGTTAGGTTAAAAATATGTCCATAACCGAACCGACCGACCGATGCACACCCCTACCTTTACCCGTCAGGTCCAGGCCCAATAAAGGTTGAAACGACGTCGTTTGATGAAGTCGAACCCTAACAGAAGTTAAATCCCGAAGAAACCCTAGACAGGCAAGAAGAAGAGGAAAGCGAGAGGCTTGCTTTAAAAGGTCATACCTTTTTTCTCGTATATTCTTCCCGGCGCCTCCCTCTCTCAGTCGCAGCAGCAGAAGCAAGGTTTTGTGTAAGTGACGAAGACATGTCCGACGAGGAGCATCAGTTCGAGTCGAAGGCCGATGCCGGGGCCTCCAAGACTTACCCCCAGCAGGCAGGCGCCATCCGCAAGAATGGCTACATCGTCATCAAAGGCCGCCCTTGCAAGGTCCGCCTCTTGGCTATCTCTTCGTTCGATAGTATTATTCTGGATTTTGTCACTGGGAAATCTCAATTTAACTTTTTTGTTTTTGTGATTTTGTTGAATTTAACCGTGAACAATTAACATTTCTCCAAATTGAAGTTTCCATATACCTAGTTCCAGCCGATTAGGGTTTTATCGTTTTGAGATCTTATTGTTGTCGGGTTGGCGATAAATTTATTGATTTAGGTTTGTTTGTTTTCTGAAAGATCAGGGGGAAATTTTCACTCTATCTGAAAATATTTGATTTTTTTCTGCCGTTTGGAGTAATCTGAGGAAAGATTTTTGGCTGTTGTTTGAGGAACCTGTATTTGTGAAGGTACTGCAACACAAACGCTATCAGCATCTGACATAAATAACTTTTACAGTTGTGACTTGCATTAGTGTAGAGTTATAGAGATTAACAGTAATGGCTATTGGTTTTGTAGTCTATTTTATCCATTATAAAGTGATTGGTAATTGAGAACTAGTTGGATTATCCAAGAAATATATTTCCAGAAACACAGATTTTGTGTGTGAGTGATTGTTCTTTATCAAAATATTAGGGAGTTATATATATGTGGTATTTGTGATTTTCTACAATTCTGTGCGGAGGGTTATTGTTGAAACTCATTTCCATTCTAGCTGAGTGCATGTTTAGATGTGTGCATATGTGTATATTTATGCAGTTAGACTATGTGAAACTTGGTTTGCTAAACCGGTAACTAAATGCCCCAGTTACTTGTCTTCTCGGTTTTTAGGTTGTACTTGATTTTTTTACAGGTGGTTGAAGTTTCCACATCGAAGACTGGCAAGCATGGCCATGCCAAGTGCCACTTTGTTGCAATTGACATCTTCAATGGCAAAAAGCTTGAAGATATTGTGCCCTCTTCCCACAATTGTGATGTGCGACATTCTTTTCATTTAATTTTTTTGAGAAAATATTCTTATGACTAGTACTAAATTCACATTTTTCATTTTTGATAAGATATGAAAGCTTTATTTGTGTTCATCTGTGTTATTGTAGGTTCCCCATGTTAATCGCACTGATTACCAGCTGATTGATATTTCCGAGGATGGATTTGTGAGTTTTTGTTCAATCTTTTCATTGACTATACGTTTTACGTAAATTGATGATAATTCACTGGAATGTTGATGTTTCAGGTAAGTTTACTCACTGAAAATGGCAACACCAAGGATGATCTGAGGCTGCCAACTGATGATGCTCTTCTGACTCAGGTTAATAGCTTACCTTTTTGTCTTTGGAGTAAAAAGACCTCCTTTTCATTTGCTATTATACAATTGAGTTTTTGCATCTTTGGTAAATTTTTTTATTTAAAATTTTAATATCTACTATCTCAGATATGGTATTATGGCCCTTTGAGTTCATGTCGGGTGGTCTGTCTAACTAACTTTTGCTAAAGTCAAAGCTGTGTGATCTAGCTGTGTTGATCGTTTTTTGAATTATTTTTGACATATTTATTTTTTTTTGCCCTCCTATTTCTTTAGTGCATATCTGTTTGACGTTGCTCTGTTATATTTGGTGGGTTAAGTGCATACTTTGATAGGCTACCCCTTAACTTTTCATGCTTTATATTTACAATTTTCTGTATTTCTTTTTTATTTACTGTTGGTGGATCTGTTCCTAATTAATAGTTGTTGCTTTGTTGTGGGAAGGAAGGGTGTTAATACTATCATTTCAAATCATTCTGATTTATATTTGTCTTACCGGTATCTTGGGTTTGCAGATTAAGGATGGCTTTGGTGATGGAAAGGACCTGGTTGTGACTGTTATGTCTGCAATGGGGGAGGAGCAGATCTGTGCCCTCAAGGACATTGGTCCAAAATAGTGTTGAGTCCCTATAATATCAGTGGAAAGGAATTTGCAACGGTTTTTAATAGTTGGTCTGTCATAAGACTTTCAGATTGATTTAAGTTCATTCTGGATCCGAAGGCTATATCACAGTGGTCTTGTGTGATGGTTCTTTGCGTTGGGAACCAAATCTTTTATAGGTCTATTTATGCATCTCTTCATTTCGCTTTAGCCAAATTTGGCCTTGATATAAGTGAGAGATCCCATGTGGATTTACCTGTGGAAATATTCTCTTGTTATGTGGTGATCAAGACAAATTAAGACTGAAGCAAAAATTGTGGGGAGGGGAGGTGCTATTTTGGGTTGGGTGTTTGTTTTTTTGGTTGAATTATCCCCAATTTATAGAAATAAATCTCGTGTCCTGACACATATATCTATGAACTGTGAATATGCCTTTTGGGACCATGATGTGATATTGATGCCCTACATTTGACAGTATTGCCTGCATCATCTTTTCGATAAAAAAAAAAAAGGAAAGGGCAGTTTGAACCAAGCTGTTGAAACCTGCACAACATTTGAGCTTCTTGCAGTGTTCATTCCCTACACCCCAAAAGGTGTTTGCACCAAATATTTTAATGGAGTTAGCATTCATTTGAAATTCACCCTTCTATAATCTTGCAGACTGTTGAATGCATTGCCTCTGTGTTGTGGTTGCAGCCAAATACTTTAGTTTATGTTTATGTCCTTGTCCTGTTTAGTCTTTTAGTGCAAGGGCAGTTTGGACATAACATCTTTCTGGGCGTTGAATCTATGTTGATATCAAAGTGAAATCTTTCTTTCTCAATCTGGATGTTGGAAGAATACATGCGTCACATAAACTTGAAGAAAGTTTGTAAATTGACATACTGACAGAGAAGCTTGCCCATCAAAGCAAATGCCAATCTATGAAGATTCTTGCTGATATTGACTTTGATTGTGTGTGGGAGACTTGATGTTGTGTGTGGTAGAACATCTTCTGAAAAGTTTATGAGTCCATCTTCTTGTGTTGTTTACCCAAAACCATTATGCTTTAAAAAATCATGGTAATGATAATCAATGATGGTAAAACCAAGGTGGCAGACATGCTTAAGTGGACAGCCACTAGTGTGCGTTGAAGAATCTCTGGTCTCTATGCATGTTGAAATCAACCATACTGTCCATACTTATTTCTGCACACTTATGATTCTTTTGGGGATTGAATCTATAATTCAATGGTGCTGCAATGACTCTTTTATATATATATATATATATATATATATACATACACTTCAGTGGCCTAGTGAATGCTTTATTTGTACAAGTAAAAGCAGAATGGATGATTTTACCCTTTAATTTTGCTCGCTATCACAGTGTGAGACTTATAATAACAATGAGTCGTAAGTTTTATATATATATAAAACGAGAAACTCATGAAGACGCATCTATATTGAATTCTGTCTTATATGGTAAAGTCTGGACATTGATTCCTCCCATCCCATACGTACTAGATGATTACAGAGTCTTTGGCCCATGTGGATGCAGGGGCGGACTCATAGCTAACAAAGTGTGGTCAATTGATCCCATTGAATTATTTTTTTTCATATATAGACAAATTTTGAATTTTGACCCTACTAATACTTTATATATGTGAATATGTTATTGGACCAAAAACAAATAGATTTATTGTAAATTGTTCGAAGGCCCGTAATTTATCAATAAACAGGCGGTGTCTTATAAATTATAGCTAACGTATTTTAAATCCCATAACTAATAAGTTATCCTTCACTCCTTTGGGCTTAGATTCTTTTTGAGGTGTTTGTGAACCGTGAAGTGTGAAGACTAAATAGGCTAGTAACTTAGTAAGCTTAAGAGAGAACATTTTTTGCACCTACGAGACTACGACTACAAGAGTGAAGCAAAGAACGACGGAAGTTAGTAACTCCATCCTGTGAAGACTGGAGCGGTGCCCGCGTGTTGGTGGTGGTGGAGCGAGTTACCAATTGACCCCGCCTCTGGCCCCTGAGCCGTTTGGTTATTTCAAATTTCAATCAAATGGAACCTCGCAAAACCCTAAATTTTTACATATTTTCATATATTAGACTCTACAATTTTAAGAAATTGCGTACCCCCGAATCCCATCTCACACCCCCGTATGAGATTCGAATCCACGATAGCCTAAATTAATAACTGCAATAATTCTCTGCCAACTAAAAAGAGTTGATTGTACGCTTAGTCCAGTGGTGGATAAGTGAAGTTGGTGGACAATGATTTGGATGGTGACCCCAACTAAACCTACGTTTGACTAACCCCATCTCTTTCTCTCTCTTCTCTCTATATATATATATAGTTTAGTATTGTTGGATAGGTTATATTTTTGCTTTTTTCACAACAATGTCAACAAAAATATAAATATATATAGATTCTGTAATATCAACTTGTCCATCTCACACACCTGAACCATTAGTCGTAGTGGTAAAGAAAGTTGTCCAATATTTCAAAAAAACTTGTCCATCCCACTGTGAATACCCTAATAATTTTTAGTATTCCCACACTTAATTTGCATATACCCTAATAACTTTTTTTTATGGTTAATTTGTCTATTCTAATATAAGTGGACAAAAAAAAAAGTTCCAACTTTGTGATTTTCACAATGATCATGAACACAAAGAATGAAGTTTCCAAAAAGTAATTAAGTCTTGGCATGGTAAAACATGATTACATTGCCTAATTAATTACTGCCTAGACATGATTACCAATCCCAATACCTCAAAAAGAGTTGTAGAACATATCATCTTCCTCCTCGGATGGCTGGGTCTATTGTAAAAAAAATTACTAATGTGTTCTAATCGAGTTTATGAGTCCAACCATAATTTTTTTTTCTCAAACAAAAATCAAATTGAATATGAAAAAGACATAAAAATTTTAGACCATTGAATAGCTCAAATATAATAAACCGAAGACATTCTACACCTCTTATGCGATGAATTTAATTTTTATTTGAGACAAAACAAAATAAAGTTGGACTCGTAAACTCGATCAAAACACATTCATGATTTTTTAAGATTTTGAAAAATTATATTTATATTTTAATCGATTTTATGAACTAACGATATAATTTTGTTCAAACTAAAAATTAAATTAAACATGGAAAAACATATAATTTTTGAATTTGTATCTAACAATCCAGAATTGTTATATTTTTTTATGTTAATTTAAGTTTTGATAAAAAAAATATATAGTTGAGTTCGTAAAAGTCATCAAAATGTAAATACGATTTTCAGAATAAGAAAATAATTTGTGGCTGTAGTTTTACTATATATGGCAGCCCCTTCATCCAACTATATTTTTTATTCTATTTGAGTTTAGCCAAGACAATGTTACTCGGATAAATTTCGGTGTTGTCCGTATTTCTTTTTTGGTTTTGTAAAAAGGTAACAAAGATGTCTAGAAGAAGAGAATGTGAATAGACAGATAAAGGTCAAATAAGGAAAGACATTTTTTTTTATTTTCCTTTTTCATTCCACAGGGCACAGCAAAAATAAAGAGACTTTTTTTTCTTCTTTTCCTTTTTCATTCCACAAGGCACAAGCCTTACGTTTAAACTTTAATACACTACAGTACTATACACAGGGGTTTGAGAAAACAAAACAAAGAAACAATAAAATAGTTAAAAAAATAAAATATTAAATATTTGTGTAATCTAATGTGTTGATTTTGGGTAATAAAAGGTATTTTCTCCTTTTCATTTCAAAAGCATTACATTTTTTTTTTGAAACACCGTGAAGAATTATATTTGTGATTGGAATTGAACATTGGACATATATATGCTTAATTCAATCGATTGTCAAACCAAAGCTCTCGTTGGTTAAAAAAAGCATTACATTTACACTTCAATACATCAATGATGGCATTTTCATTTTAATCGTAAATTCATATGGCACGTGGGAAACTCAGTAGTAAGATATCTATTAGTTATGAACAAATATAAAAAATTTGTTTAATATTTTAGATGCTTATAAAAAATGTTTAGGGCACTTGCAACGGTATTATTTTATCTGAGCCAACAAATATGTATGAGGTTTTGTGTTTTACTGATATGGTTGTATTGAGTTTTATGTTTTGCTGATGTGGCTGTATTGGGAGATGTGTTTTGCTGATGTGGCTGTATTGAAAGATTGTGTTTTGGTGTAGTTTTATTATGGACAATATGGAAAGAGTAGGAATTTGTTGGCCTCCATGTTGGGTGGGAAAGAAAAATGTATAGGAATTTGTGTTTAGCTGATGTGGCTATATTGAAAGATGTGTTTGGTTGATGTGGCTGTATTGAGAGACGTGTTTGACTTGATTTTTTATGTAATAAAGGTGGGACCCAATATTGGTTTTTACTGGCCCAACAAAATGGGACCATTGCAATTATAAAATGGTGCAGTTTTGTTGGGCCAACAAAAATATTGACCGGGTCCCACCTCTATTACACAAAAAGTAAAGTCAAACACATCTCTTAATACAATCACATCAGCAAAACACATCTCCCAATACAACCACATTAGCAAAACATAAATTTCTATACATTATCTCTTTCCACCTAACATGGAGGCCAACAACATTCCATGCCTCTATGTTGTCCCCAACAAAATTACACCAAAACACAAAATCTCAATACATCCACATCAGCAAAATACATTTCCCAATACAACCACATCAATAAAACACAATTTCTAATACTGCCACATCAGTAAAAGACAACATCTTTGTTGGCCCAACAACATTTTCACTTGCAATGGTAAAGGGTTGTTTGACCAACAAAGATGTTGTCTTTTGTTGACGTGACTGTATTGGAAGACGCGTTTTGTTGATATGACTCATTGGAGAATATGTTTCGCTGATGTGGTTGCATTGAATTTTGTGTTTTGATATAGTTTTGTTGTGGACAACATGGAGGCACGAAACATTGTTGACTTCCATGTTGGGTGAGAGAGAATAATGTATAGAAATTTATGTTTTATTGATGTGACTGTATTGAAAGAAGTGTTTTATAGATTTAATTATATTGGGAAAAATATTTGACTTAACTTTTTATATAATAGAGGTGAGACCAAATCAACATTTTTGTTGGCCCAACAAAACTGTATCATTACAGTTGCCCACCATTGCAAGTGCCCTAAGTAAGAAATTGGGGACAAAACATTTTTCTTAATATAGAATTTGAGAAAAAATAAATACTTAAAAAAATAAAAAAAATGTGTAATTTTGTGCGTTATTTTCGGGTCAATTATGTTCCGCAATTGCCGCATGAAATATATATTTTTTTTAAAAAAAATCTAAGAAAATCAGTCGATATATAAATCCACAATCATTCTCCTCCATTATTCTTCAACTGTGAACTGTCACACTCCTCGGATCCTCCACTGACCCGGTCCACTCTGTAACCGGGTTCGGGTCGACTGGACTCCTCTTCTCTCTCACTTTCTAGGCTGCCTGCTTCTCTCCGGTTCTTGATGGGTTGCGTCAGCTCGAAGCAGGCCGTATCGGTGACCCCAGCAAACGATCACTCGGGTGGGTTTCCTGGGCGGGTCGGGTTGGAGTGCGAGAAGGAAAAGGGGAGCTTCGGGAAGAAGAAAGTGGGTGGCGATTTGGGGTATAATAGGGAGTTGAGTGAGTCGGGGAGGGCGAGTTCGCGGGTTGATTCGTTAAGTTTTAGGTTGGGGAACCTGAACAAATACATTGTTGGAGAGCAAGTTGCCGCTGGATGGCCGGAATGGCTTACCGCCGTCGCTGGTGAAGCGATTCAGGGTTGGGTGCCCCTGCGTCCGGAAGCCTTTGAAATATTGGAGAAGGTGTGGAATTACTGGGGTTTTTTAAAACTCAATTTGATGACAATTGGGTATTTTATTGTTTGTATTTGTGAACTTGTGACTGGTTATTGTCCTGTTTTTGTTTGTTTCTTTCTGTACTTGGATGGTATGAATCAGAGAAGAATGTGCACTAGGAAGGGAAATGAGTATTTTTTTAGAAAAATTATATTTTATTAATTTAATGATTTCTGAAATTTTCATTAGTTGCTCATTTCACAAGTCCATGTACTGCCTCTGTTATGGACCTTCCTTGTACTGATGAAGTTCCTTTTGGCCATGGCGTTCCATTACAGTACCTTTTTCTTGGATGGTGTTGTCTATTGTTGTTTTATTTTAATGGCTGGACCTTTGACAGGGGTTACTTGGAAAAAAAATTAGTTTATGACTTGGTGCATTGATATCAATCTTTTTTCCTCTGAAAAGATTGATGATGATTCTAGCGATCATTTGATAGAATATGAGTTATCTCAATTGCGCTATGCATGTGAGTTATTGATCAACAATTTAGTGATATTTTTGTGCATGGTAAGGCTTTACCAATGATGATACGTAATGGACTCTTTGATAGTTTCTCAATGAGGATGAATTATGTGTCTCTGTTCCATTCTGGTGTCTTTTTTTTCTTCCCATTTTGTTTCGTTTGGTTGTTTTCATGATAATATTGCTGTTCACTTGAACATGTATTTGTCAAGAAGAATTTTTCCAGTCTTCTAAGTTCGGTAAATAACAAGGAGCTCTTGGTGTAGTGGTAGCCACTTCTTAGGATTTCAAACATGTTGAAGGTTTGAATCCTCCCACTTGCCAAAAACAACTAATAATAAATCAATATTATTTATCAAAAAAGAAAATAAAAGAAAGTCCTGTAGATGGTAATGATAGTTAATTAGTAATTATTTTCATTATCGTTAATAATAATAAGTTTTGTGGCCCTGCTGCCTTTTATTTTATTTCTTTCTATTTCTCTGAACTGTATGGACTTATTGATTTTTGGTTGCTTTCATAGATTGGACAAGGTACGTATAGCAGTGTGTTCCGAGCACGTGAACTTGAAACTGGGAAAATTGTTGCTCTGAAAAAGGTTCGATTTGATAATTATGATCGTGAGAGTGTTCGCTTTATGGCGAGAGAGATAATGATTCTTCGTAGGCTTGATCACCCAAACATCATAAAACTGGAAGGTTTGATAACATCCCAGTTATCGGGCAGCGTATACCTTGTATTTGAGTACATGGAACATGATATTACTGGACTTTTGTCTTGCCCTGATGTGAAGTTCAGCGAGTCACAGGTTTGTTAGCTTGCCTTATTGGATTGACTTTCTAGAACTTCAGTTAGGCATTGTCTTGAGACTCCATTACCTAGAGATGATTCGGATTAATTTCCGTAGCAATGAATTCAAAATAGAATTGAAAATAGAGTTCAACTCACCTTGGGAATACCTATGAGTCTGGCATAGATTTTTCCAAAGTCGTGTCTTGGCTCTTGAGCAATAAATAACGAATTGAGAGAGTATTATCCTGTGGTGTCCTAGTACTGCCTTGGAGACTTCTTTTGTGTGTATTTGCATGTTGACAAACAGAGGATCAACTTTGTTTTGTAGATCAAATGCTACATGAAGCAGTTGTTAGCTGGAATTGAGCACTGTCATTCACGGGGTGTAATGCATCGGGATATCAAAGGATCAAATCTTTTGGTAAATAATGAAGGAATTCTGAAAGTGGCTGACTTTGGATTGGCAAACTTCTGTACTTCTGGGCAACGGCAGCCATTAACCAGTCGTGTTGTAACTTTATGGTATCGTCCTCCTGAACTTTTGCTGGGATCAACTGATTATGGAGCATCTGTGGATATTTGGAGTGTTGGTTGTGTGTTTGGGGAACTTCTTTTCGAAAAACCAATCCTTCAAGGGAGAACAGAGGTAAGCAGTTCTATTAAAATACAAGCTACTAGAGATGTTCATCTTAGTTGTTTCTGCCTTACCAATTCACGTATTATGCTAATAGAAGGTGTAAAAGATTTTTACTGCTAGTATAGTACCTTTTATTAAAGGAATTTCTATCACAAGAAAAGTCTCCAGTCTAGGTTTCAAAAAGATTACAATGGGCTGGATCATGACATCATGTTAAAATATGCCCCTAGTTCCTGAACATAATCATGTGTTTCCTTGATAAATTAACATGGGATTTATTTATTTTAACACCTTTTACCAGCCAAAGTTTCATTCATATTGGCGATTGAAATTGATAATTGACCTGGTGGTCTAGAACCTCAGGAAATCTGCTCATACTGGAGTTATCTTCATCCAGAAGTATTGTTGATTCGCACCCATTCTTTTTAATCATAACATAATGATTGACATTCCTTAATATCACTTCCGTGACAATATTCTTGAATGCTTGTTCACTCCGAATTAAAATGAACCACTCGTCATCATCAAAGTTTTCATCCAAAATATTTGGAGTCGGCTACATAAATGTGAAATTAATTTGTATTCACTGTGGATTTTCTTACACCATTTTTCTCAATCTAAGGCTACATCCTCTAGTAATTCTGTAATGTCTAATTCCTTTCTTATTCCTTCCATCCATGTCTACTTTCAAGGATGTGTTTGAAGTCTGTATGCATTGTTTTCTCTGGAAACATTTAATTTGAGGCAAGAATATTTTGATTACAACACCAAGAAGTCATGCGTCACACTTTTTCCTCCACCCTTCTTATAACTACGTAATTGTCTTTTCTAATCATTGTTAAGCGGCATTTGTTTCTGATTGGAACATTGTGAAGCAGCATAATATGCCATTGTTGGAAGACCGGTCTTAGAATGGCTATTATGTAGCATAAAATATTATTAACATGTGATCTAGACTAATTTGGGCATGATGTTATTTATAGCTTCTTTTGATTTCGTTTTCTAGTTTAATTTTCTCTATATTCTCTTTGGCTATCTTCAGGTTGAACAATTACATAAAATTTTCAAGCTTTGTGGTTCCCCACCCGAGGAATACTGGAAAAGGTCCAAACTTCCTCATGCTACCCTATTCAAACCACAGCAACCTTATAGTAGTCGTCTTCGGGAGGCCTTTAAGGATTTGCCAGCAACTGCTGTGAACTTGGTGGAAACTTTCCTTTCTGTGGAGCCATACAAGCGTGGGAGTGCCTCCTCTGCTCTTGCATCCGAGGTAGTGACCGTCTCTCAATTAATTTTGATGTTCTGGTTTAGATGGGATGGATGGAGGTGGTTTTCTCTATCAAGCTCATTTGTGCATTATCATGTATTGTTGGAGTTCGTATTAGTCATATATGCAGTTCTTATTTTCCGGCAATGAGGCGTAGTTCATCTAACTTGTACATGTGCTGATACTTATTCATGAAAAACTTTTGTCCGCCCTTTTCATGATTCCTTTTCTGTTGATCAAGTGCATTGTATCTTCTTGGTAGAAAACATGTCCTCCTCTACAATAAATAGCGCGCATGTAAAGATTTCAGAACTTTATAAACTTTTGGTTTGCAACAGTAGGATTATTCTAATATTATGATGTTTACCTTCAAATTCAGTATTTCACGACAAAGCCTTATGCATGTGATCCCTCAAGCTTGCCAAAATACCCAGCCAGCAAGGAGATTGATGCGAAAAACCGTGAGGAGGCAAATAGGTGAGAATCTTTACTTTCCATGTAGAATAAAACTGGTTAGATTAAAAAAAAGTATTGGTTCATACACTTCTGGAAACAGGACTGGTTTCAAGTAATAACAGTTTAGCTCATGAAATTAGCTAATATCCCTTAATAGGGTTTTCGGAGTCCTGTAACTCATGACAAAGAAGAAACCACTAACTACCCGATCTTTGCATGACAATTGCTTAGCAGTGAAATTCACTAGCTGGTTCTTACCCAGAGAACTCTTAAGGGAAAACAGATTAATAGGCAACATAAGGCAATAGGGAACTCATCTGTTAAAAGATGTGTTAGCATATTGGTCTGCTGATATGCAATTGTTCTTCTGAAGCATCGGTCTTCTCACTTTGTCAATGCATATGTTCTATCATCATGTGGTTTTATCTTTCCAAAGCTATACATGTAATATTTTATTCTGGATTTTTAGGAAAAGGATCAGTGGTAGAGTTCGTGGCCCTGAAACAAGAAAGCCAACAAGAAAATCTTATGGATCCATTAAATTGGCACCAGCTGAGGTCTCTCTCTCTCTCCCCCTCACCCCCTCTTTTTCTCTCTCTATATGTCGAAGGAAGCTGTTTCTTAACTGCCGGGCTGGCTCTTTCTACTTTCCAGAATGTGGCAGGTCAGGTGCTAGATACAAAACAGATTAACCGTACTAAGGTAGATATCACAAAAGGAGATGTCTTCTTACGTAGGGAGGTGCGAAAGCCATCTTGTGATAAATTGGAAGAGGTAACCCATGCTAAAAATGCGTCTCAAGGAGATGTTCCATTTTCAGGCCCATTACAAGTTTCCACATCTAGTGGCTTTGCATGGGCAAGAAGGCGAAGAGACGAAGTATCTGTGAGATCCCACAGCAGATCTATTTCTAGAGGTCACATAAGTAACACATTAGATCCTTCTGCCGCATCAAATGAAAAAAATGGTTTTGACTCAAAGAGGCGCGAGAATGCTGATGTTATATATGGGTCCCGCACCAACTCAAGAGACCGTGATTCTTACGAGGCTACCAAGCGTGCTTTGCTTAAGCAGTGGAGCGAATTTGAGCGTCCAGACTCCTTTGATGCTTCTGATGGATACCACTCTCAGGAACTATCGTTGGCGCTATATCAGAAAGAGGAAATGGCATCAAAAAGAGGTTACTCGGTATGTTTTTAAACATTGTTTCCTTGAATGGTAGTAAATTATTTTTCAACCTTGGGTTGAGTACAATGAAGACAAATGGTCATACTCTTGCAATCTTTTTGAGCTTTAAGATATTGTTCTTTAAATTGAAAATTTTCCAGCCCTAAATCTTCAAATTGGGAAACTTTTATTCTTTTTTTTTTTTTTTTCAGATTTAAGTTGCTTGGTAGGTATGTTGAATGACATCCATTAGGTGATTGATATTATTGTTGTTATCAGTAAAAAATTGTGCAAACCCCTGGCATACTTTACACAGAAACATAATTAAGAAACTAACTTAATTTAGTGTTTCTCCTTTATTTTAGTGGCAAGAATATGTAAAGAAATAAGGATTTCATGGTAGTGAATGTCGTTGAGAAAATTGCTGAAAAGAGTGTTTCGGGTTGAGGGGAGAAACAGGAGAGCAGTGTTAATGTTGTGGGGTTGGAATGGTAGCAATAGTTGGTTAAACCCACAAATAGCGTTAATATGTCGAAATTTTCTAGAGTCTTTTTCTGGTTTGAAATTTTTTTCGCAATGTCTAGCAAATGATCAATGCTTTTGGTTTTACCCCTACTTATATATTTGCAGAATCATCGAAATCGATAATCAGTATATGGCAAATTAATTTCATTTCCTATCAAAAAAATTAAGTTACACGATAGACTTACTGTTTTGAGTCTTTTGACAGAATTTTCAAGATCAAGGGGACAAGGTTGAATTTTCAGGTCCCTTGTTATCTCAATCACATAGAGTTGATGAACTCTTAGAAAGACATGAGCGTCACATTCGTCAGACAGTTAGAAAGTCATGGTTCCAAAAAGGTAAAATCATTGTGATTATGATTTTTTTTCTTTCACTTCCCCTGTGAAGTTCTATATATTGCCAGTCGCACCGTTGCCTATTTTTATTAACTTGTCTCATTAAGCACTTAACTCTACCTTCAATTCACTCTTATGGCCTTTTCGCACTGTAATGCCATCATCGCATACGTAAATTTGTAGGAAGAAAAACAAATCATTGATTTCAATGCACAAGAAAAAAAAAATCAAGAGCAATTAATCTGGGGAACAAAATGTGGCCAAGCCATCGTTTGTCATCATTCAGAGTTATAGTGGTTTGCACTTTGCAGTGATGCTCTGATTTTTTTCAATACTGTTTCTCCGACAGTCTTTAGTTAGCTTGAATATTTTTTTTCAGATTGAATCAATGAGAACATCAAGATTATTAAACTCGTTGTACAACACATGTAATACTGTTTTTCCCCGTATTGCAGGTAAGAAACAAGGAAGGTAATTGTCAGATATATCAGTCCTTTTCAGGGCAGTCGGAATACTGTCCA
This sequence comes from Tripterygium wilfordii, assembly GCF_013401445.1. NCBI lineage: Eukaryota > Viridiplantae > Streptophyta > Magnoliopsida > Celastrales > Celastraceae > Tripterygium > Tripterygium wilfordii. The sequence goes on from NC_052251.1 coordinate 9,398,892, forward strand.
ATGGATCGAGGAGAGACAATCTCAGACTAGTTAGGTGTAGATCAAGCTAGAAGAGCAAGAGCATCATTGGACCGACAACCGAACATTAAGAATTCTACTCGAATTCTGGAAGATAGAATCGTTATGGTCTCTCTTACAAAGCCATTTGGGCTGGAGAATGATTTGGTTAGGGTTTTCCAAAGAAAATCAGATGAACATAAGGGAGGAGATATATTTTGATGAAACAGCAATATAATCCAATCGAGAAAGCCACAAAGAAAGAAAGAGAGAAGAATAGGGCATCGAGGGCTGGCGACGGGTCTCTCCTCTGGAGCAATGGCCTTTCAGTTTAACTTTGTCGTCTTAAACTCCCCTTCAATTCTCTTTTAGTTTCTGGTGAATTGCTGCATCACTTTCAGCAATGAATGGTAGTAGATGTTCATTGTTTAAAAGGCTTGGAACATCGTTCTCCTCTCTTTTTGTGTGGCTTTTACGTTTGAGATCTCTTGCTCTCTCTTTGATTCTGTAAACTGTGTTAAAGCTCCATTCTTAAAAGCTCCATGACAGAACAGTTAGAGAGCGATAATACAAATCCCATTCTTTTGTTCCAAGTAAAAGGAAGATCGATGGACTTGAATCCAATCCTATATTCCTATGTAATATTGCATTGCAGGTTTGCAATATGGAAATGTGTGGTGCTTAAAAGGACATGCATATTATCTCTTCATCACAACCACACAGACTTAGTGCATGAGGCTGCAAACCAAAGTCCAGGTGAATAGCGGTCGTAATGCAGTGACTGTAACTATAACCGTCTCAGAGAGAGGTTCAATAAAATAGACATGTCTGTGAAACTACGGTACATTCTTTTTTATCGACAAAATCCGTACTCGCAACAAAAAGTAGAAATATATTCTGCTTTGAGCATGGATTTTCTTGGTCCAAGTCTATATTGTCTTTATCGCGAATATTGACGAGCCGCAGCAATTGCACCTACCAACGCAACTAGAAGAATTATTGAAACGGAAGCACTACATACATGATTATAATTGTCCATAATTAAGGTGGCATAAGGAGAAATGTGGGAATCATTTTGTATTAAATGGTTTGTCTAATTGTAATAGGTAACAAAATGAAAATTTTTTTTGTTTTTCTCGAAAAAAAATTTGTCTTTTTCCCTCAATAGTCCATGTCCTTAAAGCAATGGTGTAAGTTTGTATAGACCAACAAAATGTATTGGAGGATGTGTTTTGTTGATGTGACTGAGTATTTTGTTGATTTGGCTGGACCAACAAAATGTATTGGTACAATGACATAAATTTAGCTTATTTTTGGTGTAATAGAGGTGAGACACAATATTTATTTTTGGTATAATTGTGAGTGTAGTACAAGTGGGGGCCATGTGTCGGAGCCAACATGGAGGCCACCGAGGCTTCCTTACCCCATGTTGTTCCCAACAAAATTGGGACAACACAATTGCAACCCTTTTTCTTGTCATGCCCTATTAAAAATGGATTACAAATGGCATCCATGGGGCATAAAAAACCATCCATTGTGGTTGCTTTTAGTTTGTCTATTTAATGGGTTTTTAGCTATAATTGGTGAGAAGATGGTACACTGGAGAAGAAGAACTCCATTGTCAACAATAGAGGAAATTTGATTCACAATGGGTCAGAGAAATCTCATCCTCTGCCAAGAGCATTCCATGACCAAGATGAAGATGTTGATGATAGCAAAATTGTCTCCTGAAATATTTGATGAAGATGTTGATGTGTCCAAACAAGCACACATGATTCCAAGCCACTTCTTCATTTTTATCAAAGCAGTCCATCTCATTTCCTCATTTTCTCCAAAAAATTAGGATCAAGGTTTGGATGTCGGAAGTCTAAGGTTAATGACAACGAAGTGAGTTGTTGGCCAGACCATGCTTTTACTCACTTGAGAGACGCGGCTCATGAAGTGGATTGTGGTGGCGAGATGTACAGAGTGATCATTGACGGAAGATATAGCTCAACAAAAGGGGGGTATGGCCAGTTTTCGAGGTTGGGATTTAAAAAAGCAAATAATATTGAAAATTTGAAGGTTGCATTTTATATGAAACTTTGATTTCAATTGAACCTATAGAGCTTTCAACATTGGTGAATGATGACCAATGCTATAACATCAGCACTCCCGTTTCTCGTTCGAGCTTTGGCACATATTTCTATTTCGGAGGCCTGTCAGGGATCCTGTGTGCATTTTGACATTCATCTATGTTACTCCAAAAGCCTTTACCTCGTAGCTCTATTTTTGTGATTGATTTACTTTTTGAGTGTTTGACATAAATCAATTAAAAATAGTTTGGGATAATTGATGGTCTCGTCATGTGTGTGGTGTTATGAAATATGTTGGCCTTTGAGACAATTCAATTATGTCACACTACTTGTGTTACATATAAAAATACACCGATGTCACGTGGCACAACAATGCCATTTAATTCGCTGAACAAAGGCTGATAAGAACGGCCAAGTTTAGACGGTGATTGAATGAGTTGGGAACTTGAGCGAGGAAGATCGGTCAAACAAATGGCAAATGACCGAGATAAGTGGTAGCAGCAGTTGCACAAGTATCTCGACATGTAAAGGAGAGTGATCAACGTGAGAGTTATGGTTCAACAGAAGTAGATCAATACTAGGACATGGAGGACACGTGTCAGCCATGGAAAAATCAGTTATTCAACACTACCAAGCCGTTAAGATAACGTGGGACACTTGACAGCAAATCAACGGATTCAATTGTAAATATCAATGTTATTTCGTGACTTCTCTTGTTTTCTCTCTTCTTTCATGGAGTATTTTTCTTCTTTTGTCTTGTTAATTTATTATCGTGAAGATGGGATGGCAGCTGTGAAGAAAGAGGAAGCTGAGGACGAAAACAATGCTATTTCAGTGAGAGTGAAGACACAAGAGCCCCAAGAAGATAGAGATTTTGAACCACCCGTTAAGGATGCTTCTTCGAAGGCATCTAAATTGAAGAAGGAAGAGCATGACGACTACGATGATGATCACAAGCCCATCTCCAAACTCCAAAGAGGTTTTTATTCCTTATCCTTTTTTCCGGGATTTATTGGATGTGAAGAGGTCGAAACTCAAAAGAGGGTTCATTTTTATTTTTTATCTGTTTAATTTTTGGGTATTTTATTTTATACACCATTGAAAATGACGTTTCATGGGTGTGATTTCATTTTACTGGACCTTTGTATCATAAATCTACACTCTCATACATGTTAACAATATTGTTCGTTTTGAGTTATTCAGTTCTCGTGGATACATCAGGCCGCATAACTTTATTCCTCCTTATCCCAACTACTACCGACTGAAGCCTAACTCACTGGGTCAAAACCCAACTCACTTGGGTTAGGAAAATTTCCCTTAAGGAAAGGCTTTGTTATTATGTTAGAGGGTGGGTTTGGCTTATTAACCCATCTGTTGAGACTAGCCCAACCAATGTGTTATTTACGTGAGAAGAAGAAGACAAATGAGGGAGGTACTCCATGGAAGAAGAGAAAATTAGAGAAGACGTGAAACAACTTTTATTTTAGGGCAAACTAAAGGGACGGTTGGAATAGATTTTTAAAATCTAACGGTTACCAATCTGCACACAACAATAGTCAGGTACACAATGTATTGGAGGTCCCCCAATCCAATTTTGAACTTATGACCCTACTTTCTTAATAATTTGTGTAAATTAGAGGCTATCGAAGTGCCGTGAGTGATGGGTTAACGTCTAAACAACAATTAATAGACAAAGCATGATAACCAACCGAATAATCTTTTCCTAGCTAGTTGAAGAAAAATTACAAGAAGAAATAAAGGAGGAAGGCTTGGTGAAAATGCATGTGACGTTGACTGTGTGGGACATGATGTCATGATGTGAATGTGTTGCTTTTAACGATTAGTAATTAGCAAACAATCTAAGCAAGAGATGGATAACATGACCCTATCATACATGATGGGATTTGAGAGATTGGCCAACTAAACGACGTCGAAGAAGACTTATGGTTTTTTTTTTTTTTTTACTTACACTATCTTCTCTCTTGTCCTATTCGCTAAAGCAACACTTTTTCTTTTCTAGAATGAGGGAGGGGAGGGGATTTGAACGCACAATTTTTGTCACTTCAATTATTCGTTAAAGCATCAGTTACCAAAGCCATCTGACAAGGGGATTCAAACCTTGATCACTAAGGTAATACACATCATCCTCACCACTCCAACTACTTGCTAAAGCAACACTTACCAAAGCCATCTGAGATAAAGGGACCTCACAACTAGCTTGGAGGGGATCTCATAGTGATCCAACTCAAACTTGTTATTGTCTCCGGAGGAGTTTGTGAGCAATGTAGATATACAAACCAAGATCGAGAGTTGTAATTCACAACTTGTTTATTAAACCACTCAAAATATAGAATCTAGAAAAAAAATTAATACTATCAGAAGCCCACACCCCCATACGTATCAATAATATTGTCCGTTTTGAGTTATTTGATTGCCGAGGATACATGAGACCCATATGGTTTTATTCTTCATGAGCCTATCTACTAATGGGCAAGCCCAGCTACTAAGGTCAAAGTCCAATTCACTAGACTCATTTAAAAGTCTTGTTGTATGTTAAGGGTAAACTTTAGCTTTATTAACCCATCGATTGAGACTTACCCAATTGATGTAGTATTCTTTAAGTCATAACACTCCCTTTCACTTGTGGATTGAGTTATGTCAAACCCAACAAGTGGAGTAGAGGCTACGTTCAATATGATCAAATCGCTTCGATACCATATCAAAAGTCCACACCCCATACATACCAACAATATTATCTGTTTTGGGTTATCTCATTCCTGAGGGTATATCGGGTTTGCACGGTTGTCTTCTTCATGAACCTAACTATTAATAGCTGAAGCCCAATTCACTAGACTCATGAAAAGGTCTTGTTGTATATTAAAAGATGGGCTTTAGCTTTATTTGCCCCACAAAAAATTCTTATGGGGCAAATAAATAAATTTAAAAAACGCCAGCTCCTCTCAACTAAGCAAGCTGGTATATACAACCGGATCTAGTTATATCGTTGAAGGGAACAAAGGTTGAATACAACTCAGTCAGAAGGCACATATGAAAGGATAATTTCATAGCTAAGTTAATTTTAATTTTGGTTCAAGACTTTTCTTTAATTTCGTTAACTAAATGTTTTTTCATTCCACGTCAATTTTTGGATGTTTAGATTATTCCTCTTCCCAAATGTGGGAGAATTGGTTCAAGTTGAGGAAGATTGTAATGGTTGGAATTCTATCATAATTAGGATTGATAAAAATAGGAAAAAATTTATTATTTTGTAACCTGGTCTTGAGAGAGAAAAAGATGCAGTTGAGATAGACGATTAAAAGGGATAAGGGTAACCTTAGAGACTTGTAAGGGGCTCAGGGCTATCTCTTGTACTCTTGATCTTGTAAACTATAACATCTCATATTGAGTCCGAACCCGGATAAATTATGCGTTATTCTTCTCTCTTTATTATCTATTTTGTTCTTATATATACTTTGTTTTGAGTTGGTATGTTTTCTTGATCTACTTGGGTTGGTATCACTAAAAAAAATTTGGTAAGCCACCAACAATATTCAATTGAAGTGTGGGATTTGGGTTTCCTGTTAATCTATCCTCTATTAAGCAGTAAAATTCTTTTATGAGCTAACCATCCATGTAATTAATCAAGCATTTTCTCTTGTAACTTTTTCATGGATTCATGATGACAAGAACATTAGTAAGTATTAATTTCAGTCAAATCATTCCAAAAGCAGTTTGTTTTGGCCGAGACATCCAAAAGAACTTCATAATTTTTTTTAAGAGCTTATATATAACTACAACATGTGCCATTTTTAGTATCTTAATTAATTAACTATTTTTGAGTGATAGGTTAGTGATGAATTCCTTTGGGATCAAACCGTGTGAACTCGAAAGGTTATGAATTCGATTGATTTCCACTTAGCCCAACTTATCCCGTTGTAAGGTGAAAAACTTGTATACACGCTGGCCAGACGGCCTAATTTGGGCTCATATCATATGTCCAAATGATAGACTTATATGGTGTTTTTCTCGGTTAAGAAAAAAGTCTTGGTTGAGATGGTTAAATTGATTGCAGTAATTCCTTGGGAATACAAGATGTCGCAAGTTCAATAGCCACACTCAACAATTTTCTGTGTTATTTCCTTGCATGGGTCAAAGCTTCATGAGAGGCTTTGTAGAGTTAGCTCTCCTTTGTGGGCTTCGACCTCATTCTCCCCACACGGGTTTCGGTCTGTCTTACCTGTCGTCAGCGTGGAGCGGTAGCCATCTTTAGCTGAGATTGGTGACCTGAGTTTAGATTTAGCCCATCTGTTCGATGGACATGTTGGAGTGATGAATTCTCGATAAAAAAGTGATTTTCTCGGTTACTAACAAAAGTTTCTTAATTACTAATTAATTACATCACAACTTAGCCAATATTTTTGTTGTAAAAAAATTCCACACAAGGATAACATGGATTTTTTTTTTTTTTTCCCCTTAAGAAGGTTAGAAATACGGGACTAGTACAAGATAGGTTAGGGCCGTTTTCGCAAGTCTCGGTGTAGGAAAAAGCCTTGTCGGGTGTCGTCTCCTTCCGTGTGTGTCGTTTTGTGTTCATATTGGTGTCGTAAAACCCCACGTGTCGAGATCCATCGATCGATCCATAAACGCATTTTTCTTCTCTTTTGCAGGTAAAGGGAAGAAGGGGTCTTTGAGTACTCTCCGTCATAGTCCACCTCTCTACTTGCTCTTGCTTTTCAAAGAGGGGAAAAAACCCTAATTAACCCAAATTTTCATTCCTCGAAATTTACTGTTAATCCCCTCACAATCCATAAAAAGTGCAATTTGGATCTCTTAGTGTCACTTGTAATCAATTAATTCTTTCCAATTCGAGATCAATACAATTCTCTCTGATTTTCAATTTTGACGGCGAAAAGTTGTTTGCATTATTGCTGAAGCTGTTCAATTGGAGGCGTTGATTGAATTGGAGAATTGCGGGATCTATGGTGTGTTTTATGAGATCGAAATGATCCGTTTGGTAGCGTGAACAAAATTGAACGCTTTGGATCCGATCGGGGGAGAAACAGCGCCATCTAATGGCGCTGTTCCGACGCTTGTTTTACCGGAAGCCGCCGGATCGGCTTCTCGAGATCTCCGAGAGAGTCTACGGTACGGTACCCTGTCTTTGTCGCTTTATTTTTATTCCTGACCTTTCCTTGAAGATTTTAGCTTGGAAATCAAGTCTTTGTTTTTGTTTTCCAATTCTGATGGGAATATCTGGTAGGTTGAGAAATTGGAAGCTTTTTGTCATGGAATTTGCTTAAGGATTTCGTTTGGGGCAATGTATTGGATAAATTTTTTGTATAATGGGCTCTTTGGTTGCTCAAGGTCGTTTGTGCACCATCTAGCGAATGTAGGGTATTATTGTTATTATTTCAGTTAGGGTTCATGAGCAGGGGATATAGGCTCGGACTGAGCTGTATAGTTACCTGAAAGTTCAAGGAAGCTCTATTCAAAAAAGAAAAGAAAAGGAATTTCAATGAAGCTCATGTATTTTTTTCTTTTACCATTATGCTGAGTTGACATTAACTTTCATTTGCTTATTTTCTGTGGATTTTTCCAATTACAAGAACGGATAGGCAAATGTTTCTATGATGAAGGAAGTGGTTTATAGAGTGAGATTGGAACGACAGATTTCCTTTTCAAACTCTGCTGTTGAGTGAGCCAACAGAAGCAAAGCAGCCATCCCCATAAAGAGCATACTTTATATTTGGGACTACCAAGTGCTTTGCATTTTTTTTATATGGGTTCCTGAGGAGAAAAACAGAAACTCACTACCTAGAAGAAAGATTAGCAAAGGGATTAATCACAGAACCCCCATCAGGATCATCAACCCACCTCCCAACCTTATCACCAAGTGCTGCTTTGCATTTAACGAAAATTGTGACCCTTTTATATCCTCTTCCTCATTTCCTATTGCGGTTGTGATGTTGTCTAAGCTCCTCTGGCTATTGAAAAGCTGATTGGCCGAAGGCCGCCAAGAACATCCCTATGAGTTAGATTAATGTTTCATTTGCTGTTTAATACTTATGCGTTCTTTCCCCCCTATTGAAGATCATACTATTTTTTTTTTCTCTGGGGTTAGAAAGTTACTGCTCTTTAATGAAGTATTGTGTGGGAAATGGTTAGGAAATTTATTGTGAAGACAGAGAGTGAACGAAGACGCGGTGTAAGTGGAGCCCTTTGTGCTTTTCGCTTATAAAACACCTCAAGGAAAATGTAAGGTTTGTTACTCGTGGAAAATAGGAAGCTTATTAATTTCTTCATCAATTCAAACTTCAAAGTATTTGTAGCCTTTTCTATGCTTTTATTTTCATTTAATAAGGTCACTTATAGTCAGGGAAATTGTTAATGTTGGCATCGTTGTTGTGGGTGGATGATGCTGAGGTTTTTTTCATAACCTGAAATTTATGGTCCTTTTCTTAGTTGCGAAAATTTTGGTTCTTATTAGGAACTGTGCTAGACTTTGAGAGTTTAAGCTCTTATCATTATTGAGTTCAACATTTTGTTTTGACGGCTGTATCATTATTGGCCATTGTTTGCTGATATCTGTTGTCTTCTTTTGCAGTATTTGACTGCTGTTTCTCCACTGATGTCTTGGAAGATGATGAGTACAAAGGATACATGGGTGGGATTGTAGCACAGCTGCAAGACCATTTTCCAGATGCTTCCTTCATGGTCTTCAACTTTAGGGAAGGGGAGAAGCGGAGCCAAATTTCAGACATATTGTCTCAGTATGACATGACAGTTATGGATTATCCTCGGCAATATGAGGGGTGTCCTCTGCTTCCATTGGAGATGATCCATCACTTCCTTCGGTCTAGTGAAAGCTGGTTATCCTTGGAGGGGCAGCAAAATGTGCTTTTGATGCACTGTGAAAGAGGAGGTTGGCCTGTACTTACTTTCATGCTTGCAGGCCTTCTGTTATACCGCAAACAGTATAATGGGGAGCTGAAGACTCTTGAGATGGTCTACAAGCAAGCTCCTAGAGAACTTCTCCATCTCTTATCTCCTTTAAATCCTCAACCTTCCCAGTTAAGATATCTTCAGTACATCTCTAGAAGAAATTTGGGTTCTGATTGGCCTCCATCAGATACGCCTCTACTTTTAGATTGTCTGATCCTTAGAGTTCTTCCATTGTTTGATGGGGGCCGAGGTTGCAGACCAGTTGTCCGCATTTATGGTCAGGACCCCTCAAAACCTGCCAACAGAACTTCTAAGCTCCTATTTTCAACTTCAAAGACAAAAAAACATGTTCGTCACTACTTGCAGGTAATCCATATCTACAATTGAATTTGAAAAAATTTTCTTGATCAAATTGGAAGTGCTCTTGTTATTATTTATTTAAAAAAACTTGAGACATTTCTTAAGAATTTTACCTGCAGGCAGAGTGTATGTTGGTGAAAATAGATATCCATTGCCGGGTCCAAGGCGATGTTGTTCTTGAATGTATCCATTTGGATGAAGATCTAGTACGCGAGGAGATGATGTTTCGAGTTATGTTCCACACGGCATTTGTGCGGGCAAATATCTTGATACTCAGCCGTGATGAAATTGACACTCTATGGGATGCCAGGGACCAATTTCCAAAGGACTTTAGAGCAGAGGTAGGTTTTTAAGATTCTGTTGTGGATTTTTTTCCGTGAAATTGTAGGAGTTGAATCCACATTCTTATCTGTATCAGGTACTCTTTCTGGACGCTGATGCTGTTGTGCCTAATCTAACCACAGTCGTGACAAGTGAAGATGCAAATGAGACTGGAAGTGCTTCACCTGAGGAATTTTTTGAGGTGGAAGAGATATTTAGCAATGTGGTTGATGCGCAGGAAGGAAAGGGGGACTTTGAAACTCTTATGGTCCAGGGCAACGCTTCTGATGATGCTGATTATAAAGAAGTCTTGAAGGAGGATGCGGATCCTCACACATTTGTAGATTGTGCATCAGATGATGGACATCAGAAACAGTTTGGCAATATGAATTCTGATTCTGAACCAGTAAAGGATATTGCTGTGGATGATGTGAAATATAAGATGGAAGAGAAAATGGATGTGGATATGGATATGGTGAAAGACATTACCGTGGATGATGGGGACATGAAGCGAGAGCCTGTGGTGACTGCCCCCAGTTTGCTAAGAAATATAATAACCAAGGAAGTAACAGAAGATCCAAGTGGAAATCAAGACAATGTTGTGCAGAACAAGTTAGAGTCAGGGGTTACTCAGCAAAAGTTGAGGGCGGATGTTTGTAGGCCAAAACCAGAGAAAGTTGTGCTACCTTCTCCTAGGAAACAGAAAGCAGCAGCAGATTCAATTGTAGCCAAGCAAAAGATTAAACAGCTAGAACAGCAGGGAACACATGCAAAACTGGCAAAACCGAATGTAGTATCTCGGTGGATTCCCCCTAACAAAGGCTCATATACCAATTCGATGCATGTGTCGTATCCACCTGCTAGATATAATAGTGCACCGCCAGCTCTTGATGCTATTGCTTCTCCAAAAGATTCTAATACTTGTGTTCCTGTAAAGGCTTCTTCCGTCCCTGCTACTCCTGGAGAAGTGGTTTCTAGAGATGCTGCAAACAAACCGTTAGGACAAAAAGAGGAGCTTCTGGATCCATCACACTCTGTCTCAGTGATACCTGGTTCCTTTCCGGCTAAAGAATCACCGTCTCTTGGACTGCAGCTAGTAGTGCCACCTCCTCCAGCTCCAGCTCCAGCTCCAGCTCCACCACAGGCTAACAGCTCTTCATTGTATACATCTAAATCCAGGTCTTCTTTACAACTTTCCCCACCTTGGCAGACAAGTCCAGCAGCTTCTCCTCCACCTTCTCATCCACTTGGTAATGAGGTCTCCACATCTCTTTATCCTCCACCTCCACCTCCACCTCCACCTCCACCTCCACCTCCACCTCCACCACCACCACCACCACCACCCCCCCCTCCTTTTCTTCCGCTTTCCACGTCGTTGAGTAGGCAGAATATTGAAGTGGGTTCACACCAAAAACCTCCACCTCCTCCGCCTCCACCCCCTCCTCCCCCTCCCCCTCCCCCTCCCCCTCCCCCTCCCCCTCCCCCATCCAGTAGGCAACATATTGGGGCGTGGTTGCCCCCTCCACCCCCGTGGAAGCTTGTATCTTCGACTACCCTTACCCCAATGAAAGTTTCTCCTCAACCTGAACCTCCACCTCCAGCTTCCCCCTCTCCATCAATGATTTCATTAACAGTTTCAAAAGTTAGTGGAATTGGAGTTCCTCATTTACCATCACCGCCGCCTCCTCCTCCTCCTCCTCCTCCTCTTTCAAGGAGTGTGGCTACACCTCTACCACCCCCACCCCCACCTCCCCCTCCACCTCCACCTCCACCTCCACCACCCCCTCTAACCCATGGATGTTGGACCCCGCCGCCACCACCACCACCACCACCACCACCTCCACTTTTGATGCGTGGTGCTCCCCCTCAACGTCCTTCCTTACCTGTTGCGCCACCTCTTCCTCCCGGAGGTCGCAAGGCACCACCACCTCCACCGCCACCTCCTGGTGGTCGAGGGGCACCGCCTCCGCCACCTCCGCCACCTCTTCCTTCTGGAGGTCGTATGGCCCCACCACCGCCTCCACCGTTGCCTCCTGGTGGTCGAGGGGCACCACCTCCACTACCTCCTCCTCCTCCTCCTCCTCCTCCTGGAGGTAACAAGGCACCACCAGCGCCTCCACTGCCGCCTCCTAGTGGTCGAGGGCCACCACCTCCGCCACCTCCTCCTGTGGGTCGTGGGGCACCACCTCCACCTCCTCCCCCTATGGGTCGTGGGGCACCACCTCCGCCGCCGCCTCCTGGAGGTCGAGGGGGACCACCTCCACCTCCTCCTCCCATGGGTCGTGGGGCTGGTCCTCCTGCTCCACCTAGACCTCCAGGTGGTGCACCTCCGCCACCACCATTAGGTGCCAAAGGAGCTGCAACTGATACAAGAGGATTGCCTTCTGGAAGAGGGCGTGGGCTTTCACGTCCTTCAGGGATGGGGCCAACTGCTACCGCACCCCGACGATCTTCCTTGAAACCGTTGCATTGGAGCAAAGTAACAAGAGCCCTGCAAGGGAGTTTATGGGAAGAATTGCAAAGGCTTGGAGAACCTCAAATGTATTTTAACGCTTACAACTTTTTTTTCCCCATTTTTCTCATAATTTATTTGTACCATAATGTAAGAAGTGTAGTCTACAGTGATATTTTGTTGAAATTGCATGAAGCATATATTTTCCTTGCTTTTTAACGTTTCATTTGCATGTATCGTTGTAATCATTCCATTGTACCTTTGTGTCCCAGTGGGTCAGATTTTGATGTATCCGAGCTGGAGAGTCTTTTCTCTGCAACAGTCCCAAAGTCTGCTGACTCAGGAAGCAAAGCTGGTGGTCGACGAAAGTCTGTTGGATCAAAAACTGACAAAGTTCACCTGGTAATATCAATGTTCCGAGCTCTATCTTAAATTTACTTTCCTAAATTTATGTTTGTGGACTCTATTGATTCATGTAATAAATAATTTGTCGCATGTTTTAATTTATGTGTTTATTGCCATCCTCAATTGAATGATGAAAGTTATGATCTGTTGTGATAAAAGTTGTCAATAAGTTTCTTTCGTTACAATAGCTGTTCACCTGTTTCGTGATTGTATGCTTACTAGCTTAATGAACTATGTTCCTGTCATGCGTCTATATTGTTAATTTTCGTTTAAGTTTTAACTACATCTCGGAGATTTCAAACAAATTTTGTCTCTTGGGAGTTTTGCTTAACTTGGGAATGCATTGGCGGGCAATTATTGATAGTTTTTATAACTCCTGGACTTTGAAAAGGTATATCAAAGGTTGATTGCAGGCATATAGCTGTGTGTATACTATTTACCTATATGAAGGAGAATCTTTATCAAATGTGTTTTAAAATTTGTTTCTAATGGCTTCTCTGCATTTGTTCGGAGCTTAAGATAATTGGGTAGCTGAAATTATTAATGATAATAATTTTTTCCTGAAAATATGGTTTTGGAAAAGTTATAACAAAAAAGGAAATTTCTATGGTACTGTGCTGAGTGTGTAGTTGTTATAAAGGCTTTGATATTGACAATGATGATGACAGTCAGTGATAGATTATGCTAAATAATATTTTGACATTGTAGTACAATTGTACAAATCATATTCTTCATGCACATTTATGTAGCTTTGAATAGCCTTGTAAAATAATAAATATGCGTGAATGATTTATTCATGTGAATTAGAAAACAACTGGAGTAGTGGAACAAGGGATGCAAGCCCTGATCATATAGCAGGGCATGCACATTCAGAAATTTGAGTTGCTGTCTTTTTTTCCCTTGGTCAAAGACATAAGATGAAGAAATGTGGTTTTGGGCTGATCTAAATTGGAATATGTGGAACATTACTATCCCAAATGTTTAAGGCTTTAAGCTGACAGGAAAAGTGAGACTTTAGTTAGTTAATTTTTTTTTGGATGTTTTTAGTTATTTAAAATTATTAACACTCCACACATGTGGGGTGGACTCACCCTTAATTGGCGAGACCTACTCCTGAGATATTTGACTCTTAAATGGTAGGTGTCAAGTTCTGAACTCAAGGCTATTGCTTGGCAAGGGCTTTGATACTATTGAACATCATTTACCCTAAAATCTTGGGCTGATGGGAAAGATGATACTTTAAGTTTGAATTAGTTACTCCAAGAGAATGTAATGCCAGTTAATGGAAGTATTTTTTGAGATTTATTCCATGCTATGCTGTTCGTGATGCTTTTATTCATATTTAAATGCTTATAACCTTCTATTTCTCTTGCTTTTGAAGTTCCTTAGTTTTTCTAATATGAAGGTATCCATCTGTGGTTTCTTGCTGATAAATTGTCTTCTCTTACATTGTAGATTGATCTGAGGAGGGCAAATAACACCGAAATTATGCTTACGAAAGTAAAGATGCCGCTCCCTGATATGATGGTAACAGAATAATTTTTTAACTTGATGCATTTTTGTTTCGTATGACTAGTAGCAATAGAAATGATATACTCTTGTTCATGTAGATATGCGGAGAACTCTTCATGAACCAAAAGCATATGCTATGCAACCACATTTCCATGACTTTTTAAAATACTGACCACCTTTCCATGACAACATTTAAACTGTTTTCCACCTTTAAAAACTCTGATATTTCTTTCTTTCCAAATTGTTGAGTACACCGACAAAGGTATTGTGCTCACCAGCTGTCTTTCCTCCCCTAAAACCCATGAATTTTTCAGCCGTGCTAGTTTGGAAGGTTTTTAGATGTATGTCTGAAGGATATTTGAAGTTTTGTGGTGTTTGTGTGGTGTCAAGGAACAAGGGAGGCTGAAAATTGAAACTGAGGTTGCTTGAACAATTCGATCAACACAAAGTTAAGTTTTTGTATAGCTTATCTGATGGACTGAGTTATATAAGATACACACACATAGATTGGACCTCATTGGACACACCTGGCAGAGTGAACGACAGGTACTAGCAATCCGTTGCTTGCCGCTAGAATCAGTAAGATCCTAGTCGTGCGTGTTAGTGGAGACTGGAGATTTGAACTCAAGAAGTCCCCTTGTTCTGGTTTAAGGAGGGAGAATTTCAGAGCAGTGAAAGAAAACTCAAATTAAGATACCATGTAATTTTCAAAAGTGTAATCCTTGTTAGTTTCGGGTTGCACCCCCTTGGTGCTGTTAATAGATCTTTTCTATTAAAAACATGTCATTTGCAAGAGGGAACAAATAGGGATGAGAAACAGTAGGACAAAGAGAAGCACATGGAATACTCGCTTCATTTATTACACATGCAAATTCTCATTAATAAGAGCTTATAATAATCATAGAATACATGTGCATTCATTAGCATTTGGTCATTCTGCATTGTTTTCATTTTCTTATTAAAACATGTCCAGGAACATAATCTGAAAAATGCAGAATTGTGTATATTCTTTCTTCTCTTTTTGCTGGTTTGAGAAACTTTAGAAAGTTTGTGGCAAAACCCGTTACAGCATGGAACCATTAAAAAAAGAGTTACAGTATAGATGTTTAGATGCCATGACTCTTTTGTTTACAGTATAGATGTTTATACTTTTCAAGTGATTAATAAAAGGCCCCCGTTCCCTTCTAAGTGCTATTGTCAAATCTTTTTGTTATTTCTTGTGATTTCAATTAGGAGATACAACAATTGTCACTCGTTGAACAGAACCAGTTGCAATCTAAACTATCTAAATTCTGATCATGAAGGCTGGTCATCCCTCCATCACCGCTACAGTGCTACCACAACCAATATCATCATCATTATTATTATTGCTATGGCCATTATTACTGCTGCAGTCAACCCATTGGTGCTTTTACCACCATTGTGGACTCCACAATTATCTCCATCCTCAGTGTCACTATCACCTTGACCACTGTAGCGCAGTTCTGTACCATCAGCTGAGACATTGCTATCACTACTACCTTGTCACCATCACTATCGTCACTGGAAATTCTCTAAAAGTCCATCATTGCCACTATTATCACCACCACCATTATTTTCACTTGTCAATCAAAATCTTATGTAGTTAATTATATTAAATTATTAATACAGCTTTTAAATTCTCTTAATTTGTCTTGTACAGATTTTTCACTTTGTCGAAAGAGAGGTAGAGTTTTAGGAATTTGCCGCTTTATTGTCTCCACCCATTGGTATAGGTTGGAAATGGTATAATGGGAACTGTCTTTGGATAATATTTTACTTAGAGTCTTTGTCTGAAATTGTTAAGAGCCAAGCCATTTAGAGATTTTGGGAAATGTCAAAACTTTGGTGGGGATTTTTGTTTGCCGATTGCCACTTTTCAAGTTATGTAATACCCTGATGTAATTTGCTGTCATGTCATTATTATATTTCTTGTCTCCACCCATTGATATAGGTTGGAAATGGTATAATGGGAACTGTCTTTGGATAATATTTTACTTAAGAGTCTTTGTCTGAAATTGTTAAGAGCCAAGCCATTTAGAGATTTTGGGAAATGTCAAAACTCTGGAGGGATTTTTGTTTGCCAATTGCCACTTTTCAAGTTATGTAATACCCTGATGTAGTTTGCTGTCATGTCATTATTATATTTGTTATGATTATTAACATTGTTAGAATCGTATCCATTTTGCTTGTTTCTTTTGGGGCTTACCGTCCACCCCCTCTTCTTGTTAGGCTGCAGTTCTAGCAATGGATGAGTCGGTGTTAGATGTTGATCAAGTGGAAAATCTCATAAAATTCTGTCCTACTAAGGAGGAAATGGAACTTCTCAAGGTGAAGATTTACAACTAGTTATGATTCCTGTTTGCAATTTTTTATGTGATATTCCATGTTCTCTTTGAAATGATTCTTTATTTTGCATGCACATTTAATTTTCCTTCCTGTCCTACGATTTTATAGGGCTATACTGGTGACAGGGAGAACCTTGGAAAGTGTGAACAGGTGCGCCAAAGTTTATTTATCGGCAATATTTTATATTGCAACTGAATTATTTTCTATTTTTCTTGAACTTTTGTCAATTTGGTGGATTGGATATATAGAACTGGAGCTCAATTGGATAATTGGAAGATTCAGGTCAAAGTGTCAAATCTGGCCAAATTTGTCAGTTTTTGATGGGTTGAGTTGCTGTTCATTTTCAACCCAGTTTTAATGTATAACCCAATTGGATTGTTATGGTTCTATGTTTAAGGAATGGGTGGAATAGAATGCACCTGATCCCAGTTCGATCCCTTTGAATACACATGCTACCTTTTCATGCAAAATTGTGGGATTATGTTTTTATTTTTATTTTTTAAGGAAGAAATCGAACCTTGCACCAAGAGTAATTATAATTAGCAGACCATCACAAGTCAATCCTTACTACTTACTAATTGCTACCTTGCCTCATGGTATCCACCTTGAACATTGTTTCATGCTCTTATTATGTACTTATTGCTATGCTACTGTTTGGTCCCTTGTCATCGACTATTGCCTTGCCTCATTACATTCTGTTTGTCATATTGTTACTTCATGTTCCTGTCACTTCCTTATTGTGCTCCTAGTTAGATATTGTGTTGATGATACTTGGTTAGTTTGTGAAGGCTAGTGTTTGTTGTGGCAAAATTTGACATCTTGTGGAGCTTGTGATTATTTGGTGAATTGCCTCAATGCTTTTCTTGTATCCACTATTACCTTGTCTCCCCTTTTACTCTCTCTGGATTGTCTCGGCGGAAAGCATGTATGTTTGAGAGTTGAGAAGACGTTCTGTACATAGATTTAGAATTCTGAGGATGCTAAAATCTTAGTTCTGCATATCTGTTGTTTTGGTTACAATATTTAACTCATGATGGGAGGTTAGATTTCTCAGAACATATCTGGAGTTTTTATATAGTTTCTAGTTTCTCTATGATTTGTCTTCTTGATGCTTGGTAAGCACAGTGTGTTTGTTGATAGACAATATACCTTTTGAGTGCATGAAAGGTAGCAATCAAAGATTAATCATAGTCATTTTAGGTGGTTTAGAGGCAGACAACAAAGCGATGTTGTTGCTCCAGTATGAAATTCAGGAAAATCTAAGTAGGGGATGCTAGAAAGGACGAGCCATGTCAAAAAAGACAAAAGGAATCATGGGATGGAAAAGCACATGGATGTTCTGGGGTTAGTAGAGACTAGAGAGTATAGATTTTAAGCTGGAATGAATGCCATAGCAAATCGACAAAGTGGATTCCAACTATTTTTTCTTATTGATTTTTTTAGACCCCAACCATGTTTGGGAATATAGCTTTGATGATATGAAGAATCATGTTAATTTTGGGATATACTTATTCCATGCTTTACATGTTGGGTAACCCAAGTGTGCTTCTTTTCATAATTTTCCTTGATTCAAACAAAGCCTACAACTTTTCACTTGCGAAATTCTTTTCATGTTTCAGTACTTCTTGGAGCAGATGAAAGTGCCACGAGTTGAGTCTAAATTAAGGGTTTTCTCTTTCAAGATTCAGTTCAGCTCTCAGGTTTGGCAGTATCCGTGTTGCTAGTCTGACTTTGATTAACTTCAAATTCTCTTTAATACATACTGTTGCATCGTTTATCTAATTCTTGATATCTTCTGCAGATTTCAGAATTCAAGAAGAATTTAAATACTGTAAATTCTGCATGTGAAGAGGTATTTCCCTAATGATTTGAAGGCTTTCATGTACTATTTGTACATTCTGCTTGATCTTAGGAACTTTGTACTGGTTTATTAGGTACGAAATTCTGTCAAACTGAAGGAAATTATGAAGAGAATTCTTATCTTGGGGAATAAGTTGAACCAAGGAACTGCAAGGGGTACGTCCATTCGTTATTTGCTTAATTATTCATAATGGGTGCCCTTGTGTATTTGAAGCTTGGTTAAGATTTTATTTGTGGTTTGTTATGCAAGATAACATGCTTGAGTTCATGATGATGATTTAGCACATGAAAGTACAAGAGTAGTTGTTATAAACACTTGAGAAAAAGAAAGGAAGAGGTGGTTCACTGTTGTGTATGCCCTTGTAGTTCACCTGGCATCTCGATGGGCAGTATTAATTCATGTTGTTTATTTGAAGTAATAGCTTTGTGTTCTCTCAAGCACCAGGATGTTATAACTAATAATGTGCATGTATCTTTGATTATTCCACTTGTATGCTATGTTGGGTAATTAATTGTAACCATATACTAGTTCTTAATATTATGATGACTAGATACTAATCAATTTGTAGCATTTTTTCCCTTAACCATATTTCTTGATGTCTTGTCACACTAAAAGATAGATTTGGATTAGTGAGTTTCTCAGTGGCTACTATCATGCGGTTCATATAAATATATGACTTTGTATTTGTTCAGGTTCCGCCATTGGATTTAAGTTGGACAGTCTATTAAAACTCACTGATACTCGTTCTTCTACCAGCAAGATGACACTTATGCATTTTCTATGCAAGGTATAATTTTCTTGTTTAATTATTTTGCTTTCATTTCTTTCTTTGGTCATTCAATCAGAGCTATTTGGCTGAATGGAATTTTGTGCTTTTGAGCTAATATAGGTATCTCAAAAAATTTCAGATTGAATTTTACGGATTTAGCATTCATATAAAACAGAATATGTTAACTTTAGGTTCCTTTTTGATTTGGCAAGAAAGCAAATTGCTGCCATAGTGTTAGATCTATGCCAGAGAATAAGTTAGGTCAACCATGTTGTTAATAGTATGTGATTTGCAAATAGGTATGATAATCCTGTTTCAAAGCTTTTGGTGGACTTGTGGCTGTGAACAAAGTATTTGGTTTGAAAATAGCTGAATAACATGGTAATTGCTTAGGAATTAGTACGATTGTGCTGTTGTTGTAACTTTATGGGTTTCAAGTCAAGAAAATATTTCTTTGGCTACCTGCCTAAGGTTGTAGCCTGGTGGAGAGGGTAGGGTACCATAGATCCAGCAGTATACATCGAAGGTCTTGGGTTTTATATTCTCTCTGATGCCCCTAGGTTTTTAATTGATACTAATAGTTTGCGGGTGGTTGCTAGTATCTATAGTTTGCTCTGGAAGGATGGTCCAAATGTGCCTCTTCCTTGGAGAGTTTCCGTGTCATCAAATATACTTTTAGTAATATTGTCCGAATGGCCTTAACTTTGGTCCAGCTCATCTTTGAAAAGTGCTTATGCATCCTCTCCCTGCATGGTTGAAATTAGCTCTTCTGAAGTAGCATTTTGGTCATGGCCAGATTGTTGTGAGAAGGGACCATAATTTCTTATCCTGATTTCGTGTGTTACTTCTGGCTATGAGATTGAATGTTTGCTACGTTGTCTGACTTTTGGGTTTCTTATCCCAGAAACTTGCTGATCATTCACCAGAACTCCTAGATTTTCACCTGGATCTTGTTAGCCTCGAACCTGCATCAAAGGTTTTAATCTGTCCTCTAGTGATATTATGGTTAGATGAACAAAGATTTTGATTCTGCTTCATTGCAGATACAATTAAAATCTTTAGCAGAAGAAATGCAAGCAATAATTAAGGGACTGGAGAAGGTCAAGCAGGAGCTTCATGCCTCAGAAAATGATGGTCCCGTGTCCGAAGTTTTTCGAAAGGTATTGTTGTCCTTTTCATCACATTTATATAATTTATCACAAATCCTACATGGGTTTGTTGAAGCTTGATATTAATCTACGTGGTCCCCCCCCCCTCCAATTTTTTTTTTCTTCTTTTATTTACATTCCTATATATATTTTTACCCCCATAACTCTACCTTCTAAATCACTGCTGTTCCAAAATACATTCATTGGCTAGGCATTGACCAATTAAATATATTTAACATGCTTGCACGAAGTCACGCTTCCCTATTCACTTTTCTGTCCAGTCTTAAATTTCCATTCTTCAGAATCCGGAATCCAGCTTTATTTACGCAGATCATTTACTACGTTACATACCCGTATATATAAGACCATTTGTGAATTTCAATGATGAAATTCACAAATTGTTAAGTGATATGATTGCACCCTTAATAAATGGGAACGTATAGCAAACTGGCGGAGTAATATTAGTCTGCATGACTAGACCTTTGATTTTGTAGATAAATAGCGAGCTGCAAGTCTTTGGAAGCAATATAATACTTTGTTAGTAACTGATGTAAAATAAGAGGTTTCACTTACTTTTTGGGGATGTTTCGTCCTTATATCTCGACTTCACCAACTTTGTGATAAAAGTGATATCACTTGGCTATTATTTCTCGTATATGATTTCCTAACTTTTAACAATTCTCCGGTTATAACTTGATTTGCTAATGTTTAGGTTAAATATTGTCCCATTTTTTTCCCTATAATAATGCATGTATGAATATGGATGTTCCAAATAGTTGGGTCTTTCTTGGTGACAATAACAGACACTTGCACCCTGGGCCCTCTTTTCCATCTGTTTCAAGTGAGAGCTTGTGACTGATCATTGGAGTGTCAAAGGAGCATGAAGCATTCGACTTGGCTTAATATGTTAGGGTAGTGGTTAAATGACAAAAATTCACCTTTCATAACAGCTTAAGCTTTTAGGATAACCGGTGATTGGTCAAGTCTGGCCCGCACACGAAGGGAGTGTTTAGTGATTCAACTTGCTCATTGGACATCTTAACAAATTCTATGTTTTCTTTTTTCTTAGCACTAGGCTCTTGAAGCTTGTTGAAGCTCTTTCTAAAGGGACATCTCTATCTCTATCTCTATCGAGCACTTTTGTATATGCATTTGTACAGCCAATCAGAAGAGCTTTGCTGTCCCTTTATCTCTTATTAGATTTGGAGATCATATATGCATACTGTAGATGATGCAGGACGAAATATAATATAGTGACAGCGAATAGAAAAATGGAGAGTATACCTGGACTCTTTAATATACCCACCATATCCGTGTCTGCACAACATGACATGTGTATGGGTATGGGATCCGTGTCAGATCCTCCAAAATAATTTTGGACACTTCATTTTTTTGCTTTTGTTAAATCTTATGATTCTACTTTTTAAATGTGAACTCAATTAGGGAGACAATTATGTCTTTGTCCCAATTCTTCCGTATATAGCAGTTAGTATATATTTTCATTAATCATATATGTAAGGTATTTAAGTTATTAGTTGATAAGATTACTAAACTTCATTTGATAATAAAAAAAATGTATCAAAAATAAGAAAATCATTACAAAATTACATTAAACGTAACATAACATTAATATTTTAATATAATAATCCTAACACATATTTAGATGATGTACCCACTTACCCGTATCCTAGTTTTGGACGGTGTTCACGTACCCGTATCCTAGTTTTTGGACAGTGTCTACATACCCATCAATTTTCAAATTGAAGGGTCAGATACTCAGATATATACCCCATACCCGAGCTAGGTATCATAGGTCTCTAGGACACAGTCTTGACAGTACATTCATATTAGGAGACTCTTTGGTAATCTTAATCCTATCACAACTTTCTTTATAAAAAAATTACTTTGATTCCAATGGAAAGCTCAGCTACTCGTCTGTTACTTTGTTACTTTGCCATCCTATCTGACATCTTCACCATCACCATCAAAGCCTTTTGTCTTTGAGTCCTTATCGCACTTTGAGCTCATGTCCATGGTGATTTTGACGCAGCATATGTTCATATGTTGGTGTTGCTACTTCATCCCCCTTATACAGCTTCTTTTTTTTCATATTTTGTTAGGTTCAATGGTCAAACAACCTGTGTATTCCATTTACCGTAGATTGTCATCAGGCCTTTTTTTTTTTTTTTTTTCTGTTTCGTATGAATTGTACTTTCATGTGTATATATAGATAATGAGAAGTTTTGTTAAATGTATATAGCTTGCATTTTCATGCAACAGCACTTTGTTTAAATTTAATGGGGAATATATAATTATTGAAGCAGGAATCTTTTGCATAGGTATCAACTTTTTTATAGAATTTGCGGTTTTTCTTTTCTCCATGTGAGGGAATGGGTTTTTTCGTTTAATTTGTTTTGTTTTACTCCACGGATTTCTTCATGTCTATAGTTCTGCTCTAATATTTCCATTTTTTCCCTCGCTTTTCCCTCCAGACATTGAAAGAATTCATTTTTGTTGCTGAGACAGAGGTGGCATCTGTTACAAATCTGTATTCGGTGGTGGTAATTATCTAACCATTTACTATTACTAGAGACAGTTTATTCATTTAGTCAAGATTCATGAGAATGATATCTTTAATTATTATCCTACGGTGGACAGGGTAGAAATGCAGATGCACTTGCGCTGTACTTTGGGGAGGATCCTGCCCGTTGCCCATTCGAGCAGGGTAAGTTGTGGATTTCACATTTTCTTCTTATTTTGAAGTGTATATAGGCTTCCATTTGTTGTAGGAAATGGCCAACAATTTGTTTATTGTGCTTGGCCCACAAAGCAATATCTTTTAGCTGTTGCCAGAATCGTTCTCTGGAATTTAGACCAACTTGTACAGGACTTGTTAAAAGGACGAGGTAACGGAAAAAGACCTCTCAAGTAAAAAGAAAAGAATTTCATAAGATTTGATTTCATGCAGATAAAACGGAACCGAGTAGAAATGTACTCAGAGTTAAAAGTAGACTTCGAGAAGAAAGGGAAGATGGAAAGAATACAAAAAATAGTGACAACTGGTGCAAATAATGTGATACAGGGCAGAGAGATGGGTCTGAAGGGCTAAAAGGAATAAGATGATTTTTGAGCCTCTCTGTATTTCCTCTCTCTCGCATGTTTTTTGGTCGTGGGCAAGATATATTGAGTAGTTATGATGCTAGAATTTTGAGGGAGTATTAGGAAGGAAAAAGGGAAGGAATGGAAGAGCATATTACAATTGCAGCTTTAGTTGATGGCATGTCCATGTTGAATTTTTTCGTTATTTGTGTGTCAGTCCAAACTGTTACATCTGTTATCCTTGCTCCTTTTCCTTGGTAGTTTGCTTGATTTTGTTGTATTTGGAATTGGTGATCTATGCAGTTACAGCGACGCTCTTAAATTTTGTGAGGTTGTTTAGGAAAGCACATGAAGAAAATGTCAAACAGGATGAGTTGGAGAAGAAGAAAGCTGTGAAAGAGGCCGAAATGGAGAAGGCCAAGGGAATTAATCTTACGAGAAAAGGGTGAAATAGCAAAGTAGTTGATGTTTTCCTTACCCTTCAAGGGCAATTTAGCTTCTGGCAAACACGAGATCTCTGCCACAGATTTTAAACTGAATGATGGCTAAATCACTGCTTTGTGGATTATTCAGAAGCATTTGATCAGTCAGTTGGACATTCTCCACCAATAGTGCATTGACAGCCTTAAATGACACTGGATGATCTTGGGCCCCGAGGACATCAAACTATTGAGAAGGCTTAATAGCATGTGATTGACGGGCTTTTCTATTGTCCGCCTTGGGTGGTTTCAGTTGCAGATCAAGAACGAGGTTGGATACCAGATATCAAAGGCGAAGATCTGGCCCTTCAAGTGCTGTTTTCCGGAGAAATTTCATAAGTTTGGACCAGACGTTCAGTATAGTTGGCAATATGGTTTCCACTTTCCAGCTTCCGCCGTTCACTTGGCTCAACTTTTTGTTGCCAGAGCAGAAGCTTTCGGGATTGTAAAGTGCACAGAAGAGTCCTCACTGTACCATGAAAACCATGTACAAAATTCTAACCCAGTAACGTTAGCATTCAATTCTTTTTGTTCCTCCTCTGTAACATAGAAATTAGTTCAATTTTTGCCCCCTGATTTTGTCTCCCACAAAAGTTGTATAGGCTGTTAGGTTCAGATAGAGTAAAAAGTAGACAGGTTTTTGTAGTGTAAATGTATTTAAATTCCAGAATGTAGTCTACAGATCTGAAGTTACTAGTTTTCTTTCACTTGGTTCTTTAGTCGAAAATGAGTTTACGAGGCATTGTAGTCTCTCTCGTGCGTCTTTATGTTTGTTCATTGTGAAGAGAGCCACTGCTCCTTGTAAATTCAAAGAATTTTAGAGTTGAGTTCCCTCCTGATTATGTTTGGTGTAGACGTTAGTCTCGGCTTTGTAAGCAAGGCGCAAATGCTGGAACTGAACTTGTTTTTCAGTACCTTGATTTAGGGTTCCATAGTTTCTTCTGATCAATTTGGCCACATTGAAGGTTTGATGCAATTATTTGATTCCGGAGCTGTGTGTTGGTGCTTAAATTTGTCAATAGAATTGTGCCTTGTATGGTTAGCTTACTGGACAAAGGAATTTGTCCTCTGTTCTGGTTCCCATTTCATGAACCAACCTCTTTCATGGTTCAAGCAATTATGGTTGTGGCCCTAAATTTAACACCCAAAGGAGCAAAAGATGTAAACAATCTTCATGTTAACCCTTTTTGTCTCCTTTGTCTTTACTTTTCCTTCTTTGTTCTTGGCCCTTGGTGCATTGATTGAAAATAATGAAAAGCAAGAGAAGGGAACAGAGAAGCTTTTATTCTTGGTCCCAAGCCTATAAAACTCATCATTTCACACACTGCTGTAGCCTCTCTTTTTTTCCCATTTCCATCTTGATTGTATATCCCAATCCATGAAACAATCTATATACAACCCTAAATAAGAAGATGAAAATGGAGCTGTAACAGAGAAATTGTTGTATCTCTTTTGCTTCTCCTGAGGTTTTCCCTCTATTAACAAAAGCAAATCTAGAAAAAGAAGTTTACTTTGTATGCTTTGAAGTGGAAGAAAAAAGGATCACATCTATTCATTTGTTCATTCATGGAATCTCCTCCACTGATTTCAAGCTTATAAGAAAATAACTCTCCTCCTCCTCTACGACACTATTCTGGCAAGAGTTCATAGCTTCTCGTTCCACCGCCCTCATACAGCTCTTGAAGAACATACAATTGACAACAGTATCAAGAACCAGAAAAATTGAGTACAAGTAAGCAATCAACATCCCCTCCATGGCCATGGCAGGAGTGGAAGAATGTCCATAACTTCTATCACCTCCCCTCACTAATCTGTATTGAAACAATGCCTCGATCCCTGCGAGAACTATACTCACAGGAACTGCAAGAGAGAGTGCAGTTGATGTTCTCCCTCTCATCAAAACCAAAGCTTTGAGAATTGCAATCCATCCTCCACACCCTTCAATGCCTGACAAAACCAACGCCAAGTTACAAACCACCACCGCGTTCGCAAGAATCACCGAGTAGATTACAGCCCCGGTAGCAGACAATATGAGTACCCAATTGGGAGAAAAAAACAATGTTTCTTGAACAAGATTGAAACCCAAGAAGAAGATCGACAACGCGGTTGCATTCGCGGAGAGGACAATAAACAAGCTGCATAAATAAGTAACAAAGAGAGGTTTGCAGAGAAGAAATGTTGATTTATTTTGATGAAGAGTATGAATTACATATGCTTTGGAGGCAAGAAAGAAAGTGAGACTAAAAGGGAGAGTAAAGATTGAAGAAGAGATTGTTTGAGAGAGCTTGAGAGTCAGAATTTTGAAGGGTTGAGAAGATTCTGGCACCCCTGCAGCCTCAAACAGAGCTCTTAGCCTATTGTGGATTGAAGAAGAAGATGAAGGAACAAGAAAGGATTGTGAGAGCAAAACTGAGACAGAGAAAGGAAAGGCCAATAGAGCAGCAATTGTGGTGAAGTTTTGATAGTTTTGAAGGAAATTGTAGATTGATCTTCTCATGATCTTTCTTGTCCCTTCCATGGCTTCTTCAAAAGCATGAAATGGGGTTTCAAGAAATGTTTGCTTTTATGAAGATGAACAATGAAGAGAGTTTGAAAGAAAGCCAACAACTAAAGACTAACAAACTTTGCATTGTTTGATGAGCATTGTTTTTTCCAAACAATTAGTTTTTTTATGAAGTTTGGACTCTTTTTTATTTTTTTTCAAATACAATATGTTTTACATTAGAAACGAACCTTGCGCATAGATATGTTTAACCCAATCAATTACAAATCAAACCACCTCTCGTCGGTAGTTTGGACTCTTTTTAATATTTGAGTCATGTCCTTGTTATCTCCATAGAATTAGTTGGCTTAACTTAACCTTTTTGTTGCTTTCCATTTAAAATATGTTCTGTGATATTCAAGCATATGATTTCTTTTGTGGGGTTTGCTTCAATTACAAGATATTTTGTCTTTACTCATTTTTATTATTGGTTTGGTGAGCAATGCCGTAACTTCTTGTCAATCATAGGAAACAATAATGGAATGTGAGATTGTAGCCAAAACAAAAACCTCTAATAACTTGAATCTTGAAGGCCCTAATCGCTTTAGTCAGATCCAACGATCTCAGTTTCAAATCCCGCTTGAATCATTAAACTATAAACCAATAGATTTTTCGGTTTGAGGACCGAGAAGTTCCCATCGTTTAAGAACATCTTAAATAAGATGTCGATATGGTAAGTTACACTTAATTAATCCTCTAATTGGAAAGATTCATCTTCTTCTTTTTTTTGGATTTTATATTTGGCGGGAAAGTGTTTCATGACAAAAGTACAAAATAGAAGGAAAAAAAACTTATTGAAGGGAAATAATAATTTCCATGAGACATTTTTGAATCTTGTACCTGGTCGGTGGACCCTAGGTGATTTGCTTAGCAAGCAATAGTTGGCTTAATAATTAAAACTACCAAACTACACATGTTTCTCATCTACTTTCACATGGGCACCATATGAAGTCTTAGGTTTCAAGAGAATTTCAATAGTAACTTCTTCTTTTTTTTAACTAAGAATAATACCATACAAGCTTGACTTTTGGATATCCTATGAACATAAACTCGAGACGTTAGTAGATTCAAAACCCATTGCGTGGTTACAAGAGTATTGCTCTCAATGTGAATCAAAGTCAAGAGCTTCCTAGTCCATACAGTTTGGTTCAAAGAGACTCACCACCAGGCTATCACTTTTATTGTAACCGTCTACCGAAAGATTGGGCCGAAATCCATGCAGGGATAACTAGGCTATCATTTTTTATAACCAAAAGACCGGGCAGAAATTCATAGGGGGAGAACAAGGTTGAAACCTACAAATGAGAGTTAACTCTACAAAGCCTCACATGGGCTTTTGACCCATGCAAGGAAATAACGTAGAAATTGTTCGGTGTGATAATTGAACTTGCGACCTCATACATTTGCAAGGAGTAATTACCACAATCAACTTAACCAGCTAAACTAAAAATCATTTGTTCACTAGACTATCACCCAAGTAGTTGAATAATAACTACAAAAGGCCAAAAAGAAATACTTAACATACAAATAAACTAATGAAGTAAATTATAATCCAAAATATTATTATAATCAAAGGTGAAATAAATTATTAACCATAAATTGTGACCGACACTAAATCACATCCATGATAATTGAAAAGGTGGACCCATCAATCACTTTAATCCACAACCTGATTATATCATATGAAATATAGTGAAGTCACATAAAATCAAACCCCCTAATCACAATTATTATGAGCACACATAAACCCTAACCATCTACTCCAAGATATAATTACATGATCTTCCTATTAATTCTATTCGTTGAAAATTATATGTTATATTATTATTATGTGTGGTATATACACATACAAATTTTGACTTGTGGTGAGGTGTGTATATATATATATATATATACTAGTTGCATGCTCGCGCTTCGCGCGACACATAATTAATTTGGAAAGTAAAGATTTTTGATAATTTTTCAATACTTTATTATCATGATGAACAACCCAGCTTGAATTATAGAAAATGAAGATAATTGTGAGATGAACAAATAACTACAATACTTTTTTCTCAATATGCTAAGAAATAATTTTCTAAGAGGGAGCGAAAAATTTGATACATAAAGAAAAAACATGTTCAGAGTTTAGCGATTCTTGTTTGCGCTGTTTTTTTCTCCAAAGTGACAAAGGTCACCAACAACATGTATATGGACAACATTCTATGCATAGTAGTAAATGGACAAATCATGAATCTCATTCTAAACATGAGTACTTAGTAGCGTCAACAAAGCGAAAATATGTGTCCCCATTTATTCACGCGACTAAAAGGTAAAACTAAAAGGTTTTTAAAAGTGACCAAATTTGAAGTGTAATACACTTCACAAAGATTTTAATTATAATGCGAGTACATTCAGTAGCAAGATAATAGCACTGCTATACATAACATGACATTATTGAATTGTAACATATGGTTGATCACATGAGGCGGAAAAGGCGTGATGATTGAAAGCGTTTCTTAATACAACTTCAATTTAATTTTATTTTATTTTATTACATGTGGCAAGAGTTTAAGACATACAGAAGCAGATGTAGCAGCTTCTAAAGCACTTTAGTATTTTGTAATACACTTATCTTAATTATATGATAATGATTATGATTGTTCAATTATTTAGCCGTTACTTTTCATTATTTTACATCTTTTATCACTTTTTGTTGTTCCTAATAGTATTTATACACATTTAATTGGTTATCATTGAAATAACATTGATTTTTCCTTAATTAACATCTTTAATATTATGTTTATTTAATTTTTTAACATCTTTAATATTATGTTGATTTAATTTTTGGTGGATCTTTATTATTATCATTGATGATTTTTTCACAATTAAGGAGAAGCTTTTTACCTCTCTATTTGCTATTATCCACAATTCAAGGGGAATCATCCTTGAGGCCTCCATTTTATATATATAAATTGATGATTGATGATGTGGTTCGTGACAAGTATTGTGGGTTGGGGGCGTTGGCCTTCTCCAATATGATTTGGAATATACAACTTGTCTTTTAGGTTGTCAATAAAATTAAAAAAAATTAAAAAAAGAGAGAGAGACATTGCTTCCATTGGTAGAGGGTCAATCTTCTTATTTGGTGACCTTCTAACTGAAAATTATGCATATTCCTTTAAAAATATTTTAGAATACAAATATATATATATATAACATAAGCTAGCACACTTAGTGCCATTGGAGATATTTACCATAAATTATATATGACCGACACTGAAATCATATCCACAATGAGGTACGGGGATCCTCAATTAAATTAGCCCAAAATCCATTGATGTCTTTAGCAAATTTTATGATGTATGTTTGTTTTGGAAGCAGTACCCTTATGGCTACAAATTGGGTTTTGACTCAACTTAGCGACGTAGAAATTTTTTGTGTCGCGGACTTGATGACCCGAGTTTATGCGTCATATCATATGTACGAAGGACAAACTTGTATGGTGTCATTTTTTAGTTATCCAAAGAAAGTGTGCACTTGTTTTTCCATCCATTTTATATTATTACTAAAAATACAGAAAACAAGAAGGTAGTTAAAATCACTTGATAATAAAAAAACTTCTTAGTGATCCCATTCGTTAGAATCAAACTAATTGCATTACTTGTGAAGTAATATAAAAAGCCCTCCATCTTTATATTTGGTGACATTCTAACTAATAAGGTTGAAAACACTTACATGAGTAAGTAGAGTTGATTAACATTAATCACACGTTTCAAATTTCAATATAATTGGAAGGAAAACAAAATTTAATCCAAAATAGGTATTGCATTAATTGAGATATCTTTGATTGCAGAAGGAATCCATGACTACTCTCTTCCTGAGGAGTTAGAATATTTGTACAATTGGATTAGTGTAAATAAAGAAGGTGGGTCTTGTAAGAGAATGCAGTCATGTGCAAATAAAGAACCAAACTAATTCTCAAAACCATAATGGGATTAGGTTCACAGTTGTTGACCAATGCTACTGCCCAAAACTAATCAATTGAATTTATAACATGAGAATGTAGGGTTCAAGAAACCAGAGTCCTTTTAGCTTCTTTTTTGTGTCTAGTAAAAAGTAAAGCAAGTAAAAAAAAAAAGATGAGGAAAAATAAGAAACGAGACTATGATTCTATATCTTGGAAATAATCCTCTTCCTGATCATTTCTACTTTCTGATTTTCATTTCTATTTTCAACCACACAAAAAAATGCCCGACTTTGTATCGACCGGGGCCAGACGGTCGAAATCAGAGGAGGGATTTCATACGAAAAAGCTACCTAATAGAAAGGCAAGCATAAAGTCCAAACATTATGAAACAAACAGAACAGCTTACAAATAGCAATGACAACTAAAATTCAATTTGAAAATCATAGGAAAAGGAAACATATATTGTTGGGGAGATCAGTTTACATATAATGCAGATGAAGCTATCACCCTTATTGGTGTAAAACACAGAAATCCTTCAACTACAGCAGTCTGGAGACTCTGGACAAATTGCCGAATAGATGATGAGTACAGCAAAAAGATTTAACAGAGAGATGGGAATCTTTACTCGTTAATAGCCACGAACCTGACAAGCCGAAAAAATAATGAAGTCATTAGCAGGTGCAAAACCTAAAGCATTTATGCTACAATGGAAGAACAAATAAATAGAAAGACGTTCCAGGGATAGAACTACATAGTTCAGTTCCTTAAATTCTAGGGGGAAATCCATGCAAATGGAGCCACCAAATAAAATGGGGGCATCACAAGTTTTTTAAATGTAAGGGTCAAGTTTGGGCACCATAGTTGGGGCCTCGGGGCAACATATGATACACAACGTATATAAAGAAAACACAACTAACTTCACAAAAGGACTGTCATCTACAAACAATCTTGATCTCATCGCTGCCAGCAAAGCATTTAATTCAGAATGACAGTAATGCTTCAGTTTCTGAATCAAATTCTACCCTTGAACTCTCAGAGGAGAGCAAGACTTCATCTAGTTGGTTATTTAAAAAGCTCAGTGTGTTGACAATTGAGAGAAAGAATTCATCTAGTTTGGGCTACAAGGGGAAGCTGTAATCAGACAAGATGTTACAAAGAACTCATCATTGGGGGTCTTTACAGCCTGTGGGAGCTGACAATGCAGGCAAAGGAATCAGCATTAGGTATGGAAAGTGTGAGCAAAAAAAAAAAGGAAGATCGAAGCAGAGTTGCAGATTGCTTGACAATGTTTCTGCATGAGAGAGAGATTCAGGATTCAGTGACACACACTATTGATGTTTAAATCTGGTCCCATACGGACAAAGGAAAAGGAAAAAAGTGAAAAAAGCGCGGCCAAACTAATGTTTGACTTCTCTTTCTAAACCCAAGTCTAGCTCGTAAGAATCAATATTAATAGGGCCATACAACAAGAGAATTCTGGACAGGAAAAAACCACTCTTCTTTGCATCAAATGCCTACACAGCATCCACCTGAGCTGTACCTCATATCTAAAGAGGAGTGGTTTAAAGGGCGTTTCCTATATATGTGTTTTACCTAAAACAAATAGCAATGCCAATGTCGTGCATCTGCTGTAGTAAGTATGTCCTATCTGGTCTTAGTGCTGCAAGATTTCAATGGAGATTGCAGGATGATTTCTTGCAATTAACATCAAATCCGTCAACCTGTTTTATGAATGAAAATTTGAAGATAGACTGTGCATGACAGAAATGAAAAGGGTAGAAGGCTCTATCTGCTTTCGAACATGGAGGAAATGTGGAAAATGCAACGGAGGAAGCCGGGAATTCGAAATCAAAACTCCAGTGGTGAAGGAAGATTTTATCAAAAGACAAAAAGTTTACTGCAAGTGAAGTGCAATAACAAAGGCTAAATGTGGTCTGGTCCGTCTGGAAGTTAACAGTCACAGAACAAGGGGTGATTATTAAACCAAAAGGTTATGAAAAGAGTGGACATCCCAAATCAGTAAAGGCTTTGAAGAACCTAATCAGTGATGGCACAGCTGAAGAAGCAGTAAAAAAATTAAAGGAGATGTTTCAACTTGTAGTTAAAAAAGGGGTCAACAGAGGAGGGGAATTAGGTTTTCATGAGTCTGGTGAAATTGGGAGGTCCTACGCAACTCGAAAACTCGGGTTGCACATTTTCTTTTCATTGTCTCTGTAATTCTAGTTTCAATTAGTGACATTAGTTTCATTTTTGCTTTATCATCTATGGGTTCTTATCAATTGGCAATTTGGCATCGAAGCGGTGTCGATTCTGGTATGGTCCGATCTAAGATGGAAGGAAGAACATAGGTCTTGGAGAAAGAGGTAAGCGACTTGAAGACTACTCTAGGGAGTTTGAAGGAAGACATGGAGGCGACGAAGACGTACATGTGCAAGATGGGAAACTGTTGAAGATGCAGGCTCCGTCGGAGAAAGGGAAGGAGAAACTTCTCGTACTTCAGAGGACACTACTGAGTGGTGATCTTCGACGGAGTGGGAGTTTGGTCGTCGGAAGTTGGTCACCATTCTCAAGGGTTGATCCAGCCGGGTAGTTGTTTAGAGCGAAACGGTATTTCGCAGTCAATCGGATAGCCGCAGATGAGAAGATCTCGGCGGCTGTAGTGTGTTTGGAAGGTAAAGGCTTGAGTTGATATCAATGGGTGGAAGCTCGTGCACCCATTGTTACCTAGCCAGCTTTTCGATCTACCTTGCAAACGATCTCTCCAAGTCCTAATTGTCTCTGATGGGGATGAAGAAGGAAATGAATCATTTGACGGTTAGGGAGCATTGGAGGGGTGAACCTGCTACAGAAGCCAAACCTTGAGGACAAGGTTGAGGAATTTTTTTTTTTTTTTTTTGGGGCGGGAGGTGTATTGATAGTATTTTGTTATTCTAGTAGCTTCTGTAGTAGTTGTAGTTAAAAAGGGGTCGAGGGAGGAGGGGAATTAGGTTTTGGTGAGTCTGGTGAAGTTGGGAGGTCCCTATGCTCCTCGAAAGCTAGGGTTGCACATTTTCTTTTCATTGTCTTTGTAATTCCAGTTTCAATTAGTAGTATTAGTTTCATTTTTGCTCTATCATCCGTGGGTTTTTATCACAACTCTGGAGGGTGGCCAAAGCTCAACCTGGGCACAGCTTGGAACGATTAACCTCTTCTAGGAAGTTAAAAAATACTCTGAGAATATAAATTTCAGATAATGTAACCAAATATGTATAGTCTTCCTACTAGAATATTCGCCATTTTCAAAAGCCCTATTGTTTCTTGGATTTGTTCCTTCCAAATCAGCGGGCATGTAGCAAAAGGAACAAGAGTTACCCATGATGTTTTCTATTTATCAGCCTTTAATTCATATTCCACTGAACTACACATAACCTACTGAACCCCCATAATTTTGAAGGCAATCTCACAGTACTCTTAAACCAGCTCCAGTGAAGAAGAATTATACATGTCCAGCAACTGCTGTCAATTAACATCTCAATAAGGAGAGATTCTCCACATTATTTGCTGCCGAATGTCGTTGATTTTAGTTTCCTTAGTTATTTAGTCAAAATCCAGAATAATCCTTCACAAACAGCTAAATACACATCTTGAAACAGCAAAAATCCACAAACTCATCACTGCAACGCCAGAAAGTAAGTACTTTATGCCCAAGAAATCCTATAACAAAGGACAAAACCCTACACTTCAAAAACATCACAAAACTATCCGAAAAGTCAATACCTGAACAAAAAAACAAAGTATCCTACATCTCAATCGCAACCCATTAATCTAAATGTTACCCAATCCCGATTCCCAGATCAAAAAAACACCGAACCAAAACCACAAAATCAACAAAAAAGAATTACCAGATTTCACTTCTGGTAGCCGCCACCGACGGCATTGTAGTCCTCCTCGACCTTGGCCGTCAAATAAACAGGGGGAAAATCGGTGACATCGAACGACGTCTCCTTCATCATCTTCTCCACATCGGCCTTCCTCAAAACGGTGCGCTTGATTGGGGGGCGATTGCGACGCTGGTCTCGAGCAAAATACTTGATGTCGTAGACGTGCTCGGGTTCGGAAGTGGGGATAATGGCCTTGCGCTCAATCATGGCGGGACTGGGGACCCGGTAGTCGAGAGCGTCTGGTACGGCGAGCCGGTATTCCGGGTCGGCGCAGGGACCCGTGATCTCCCATGGCTTCTTGATGTATCGCCTCAGGGTTTGAAAGAGAGAGCTGGAGGCACTCGAAATCGACTTCGCCATTGCGCTGCCTATTACACACCCCACAGATGGAATTGATCGGAAACAAATAGAGACATGGAGATTGGGCTTAGTGGGCCGGGAGATCTCGATGTTGTGCCAAGATGAGCTGGGTCTGGTTTCTTGGGCCTGCCTCTTTGTCTTGGCCCAATATGGACTTAAAATCTAGCTTAAAAAATTAGTTTACAGAGCAAAAAGTGCCTAAAGCCATGCAATGCCTTATAATCCTTACCCCCCAAATCCAATGTCCATCATCAATCAACACAAACACCAATAGTCAATAGATCTCTCTGCCTTCTGGGTTTTCGATCTTCTTCTGTTTTTCCTCATCAACTTCGCCAATCAAGGCATAAATTTCCAATCTTTTAGGTTTTCTGTTTTCCAGGTAAGTTGTTGTTCTTCATTTGAATCTAATGCATTTTCTTTTGTAGTTTCTTCAAAATGCATCTAAGGCTCATGGGATTTTAGCATTCTTTTATTAAATTCTGATATATTATATCTAGAGATTAATGTTTGTGGGTGTATTAGATTTGGTTCAAATTTAAAGGGCTCGACCTAATTAATTCTCTGCTGGTGAAGATAATCCTATATGAAATAGATTCACAGATGGGTTCTGAGATAAATTGAATGCCAGGAAATTAGAACCCTAAACTGATATAGACCTCTCATTAGACTACTATAGAGTATTAGAGTCCCAAGAATGATGGAACCATGAGGTTTCTTTTTCTTTTCTTTTTTCTTCTTTTTTAATACAGGGAAGGGAAGGGAAGGGGAGACTCAAACTCGAAACTTCTATGAGATACCATACATATAAGTGTCATCTGAGCTAGCTATTTGTGGTTCTCTCTTTATCTTTGATTTAGTTACGTGATTGATATACCATTACTAGTAAAGTTGTTTCATTGCAGCAAATTTGGCGTTATAGATTGAAATGACAGAAGTAGAGTCTCTGAGTCTCTCTTGAACAAGGATAAGGCGTGCGTACATCTGTCTTTTTCGAACCTAGCTAGTCACTATTATAGGAGCCTTACTGGACTTGATCCCTTTTATTCATGTATATGGGTAAAGATTTCTTCTAGTTATAAGAGAGATTGAAATTGGTGGTGCAGCAAACTGTCGAATCATTCGGCTTATAATTGAATATAATTATACTCCTTTCATCAAATATAATTGAATTTGAATGTCTTTCAGTTTCATGTTTTGCAGTCTGAATTCCTAAATATGAGATAATTTGGAAACTTTGGGGCTTGAAGGAAACCACACATAGTCAGCTATGGACACTCGTAGTGATTTGATCACACCTCCTTCCGCGGCTCTTGGTAAAGGTGGAGATCATACTGCTCCAGGTGAAAGATTAAGCTCTTCCTCATCTGCGTCGTCTTCGTCATCTGGAGACCCTTTTGAATTGGATACTAATGAAGCCGATAATTCTGCCTCAAGAACACCAGAGAGCTCTAACCATGGAAAACATAGTCAGTTAGCTTCAGAGTTTATTCCAACCAGCTCAATGCCACCCTCAGATCATCCTGACCGTATGAGCCCAAACAATGGCTCAGCAACGCAATCCCCGCCACTGCAGGTGATGGAGCGAGTTGGTGATGATGTTGCTATGCCTTCCTCTGCATACAGGATCCCATCTTCTGTATTTGCTAGAACCAATACTAATGCTCCAATGGAGTGGAGTGTTGCTTCCAATGAATCATTGTTCAGTCTCCACATGGGAAACATGAGTTTCACTCGAGACCAATTATTCTGGATGGGTAAATCGGGAGAGCTAGGATTGGCAGGCGATCCTACCATTATGTCTGGAAAGATGATGGATTTCTCTAGCAATCAGCCTCCAATTACCAGCAAATCGACTGAGCTAATCAATTGTTCAAGTGATCAACCTCCAATAAGAAAATCAACCGAGGTCGAGAGAAGGAATGCTGATCTTGAATCACCTTTTGGCATAACTGAAACAACATCTGCTGAAACAATGATGGAGGTTATAAGAGAAAATGATGATAATGCTAGGAGTAAGGAAAACCCATCACAAGCCAAAGAACCGACAACTCGAACTTCAAGCGTTTCTCGCAACTCAGATTGCAGTGGTGGAGCTAGTGTTCACTCTTTCGCATTTCCAATGTAAGCTATCTCGTTTGCAATGCTCACATCCATTTTTCATTGCCATATGCGGATTCTGTAACTAAACCGGAAACTATGCTAGATAAACATCTGAATTGTCTTTGTTTATCTGAAGATTGACAGGTGATGCAAACAAAAGTGGTTCATTGAAAGTCGGAAATGAAAAGCCAAAGCAGCAGCCACGGCCACAGTCACAGTCTCCTAAAGTATCCTCAGAGCCAAATCAACAGTCACAACCACAAACCCCAAAGCCAGAGGACAGTAATGAATCTCCGAGACCAAAACCAACCGGGAATGCCTGTCAGCGTAAATGGTTATCTTGCTTTTCTTGTTGGCAATTCTGTTCTTGAGGGACAAAACTCCATTGCCTTCATAACATCCTCTCCATAAGAGGGACTATGTTTTCTTGAAAAACTTAGATCATCCATACATGCTAGTCTTAACTTTAGTAGTCCTTTTGCAAGTGCTTAGTCTCAGTTTTGATTAATTAGTCTCACAGCATATTGTTGCACCAGATACTGAGCAGGTAATCAGATGGATTAATCATTCCGTCCATAAACATTCATAACTTGTTTTTTGGCAACAATAGACATCGATTGATTACACATACTGTAATGATTGCCTATCAGATGGTGCGTTAAGCTGAATCTGCATGGAGCTGCTCGCCTGCTCCCACTTCGGACGTAACGCGGTTGATCGCATTTTAGGCGTTAAAAACACAAGATTATCTTTTCGGTTTTGCCCTAAATAAATTTTATTATTCCATTTATCATTTTACAAAAATTAATCGATAGTTTTACCGTCATTTCGTCACTGTATTTTTAGTAACATGTCAAACACTTTCTATCCACTCTTTCAAAACTCGAATCACCTCACAACAGGAGATCAAAACACGACACACTTCCAAAAGGACTCTATCCGAATAATTTGTTGTAATAAGCAAGATAGAGGACTAATGTACTTGACCTAGACTTGATTGGAAGATGTGTCAACTCTTGCACTATAAACTGCTTCATTTGATTATCTAACACTAATTTTATGATTTTCTTGGTTCATTGTATTATGAACCCAAAATAGGAATTTTTGGGCTGTTTTGTTTTGTATAATTGTTTTTATTTTGCAAAAAATTCAATACCAGAAAAATAATAATCAGAGAAAAATCCCTTAAAAAATTAAATGCAGAGAACAAATTCAGACATAACATACATTTGGTTGACATATTTTTTTCTCAAATTGTTTTTATTTCCAAAATTTAATAAATTATAGCTTTAAAAAGGTTAGGGGTATTATAGTAACTTCATTTACTGGTTCCCTTGCGCGCCAATGCCCAAGCCAAATAAGTTATTTGATTAAAAGGAAATTAACAAAAAAATAAAAACCTCCCGCGTCAAACTATTATTTTGAAAGCCCGCGTAAATCAATTTTCCCCCCATTTACATACACTACAAAGAAACCCTCCTCCACTCGCTAGTCGCAACTCACAAACAAACTCAGAGATTTGAGTACTGCAGAGAGAAACCTAGAGAGAGAGAGAGAGAGAAATGGAGAAATCAGTGAACCCAGATGCGATAGCAACAATACTGGCAAACCCATCTCCAGATTCGTCCACTGATATTGTTGTGCAAGTGGTGGATCTCAAGCTCGCTGGTAGTCGATACATGTATGCTCTTCTTCTTTTCTGATTTTGTTTTCTTCAATTTTATTTATAGATCTGTAAGCTCTTTCGTTTATGATTACAAATCGGGCAGCTCGATTTTATTCTCTCCGTTTCTTTTCAACCAAACACAAGCTGTGATTTTATTTTCGTCACTGTTATTGAGGAGATTTTCTAGGGCTTCTGCTGTTTCGAACGTGTTTTGGCTGAAAACCCGCATGCATATTTCATGGGTTTCGAATCTAGGGTTGTGAATTTGTCTTTTTCGTTTGCTAATTCTTAAATCGTTGTTATTTTGTATGCAATTTGTAGTGAAATTAAGGGAATGAGTTAGATCTGCTGGGTTTAAGACACTAATAGGATTATTCGTTGCATTTGCATGTCAGGTTTAATGCCAATGATGGGAAGATGAAACTCAAAGCGATTTTCCAATCAAGCATGTCCACCGAGGTCATCTCTGGAAAAATCCAAAATCTTGGTCTCATCAGGATTCTTGACTATGCTCTCAATGATATTGCTAGTAAAGGAGAGAAGTAAGCTTAGTTTCGCTTCTTTTTTTTCCATCCCCTTTATCCCCAAATATTGTTTTCTTGAGCTACGCTTTCCTGTAATATGTTGTTGGAAGATTGAAATGGTAGAATATGTCTGTTCATGAGCTAATACTGGGATTTTGGCCTGTTATAGATATCTGATTGTAACAAAATGTGAGGTGGTTTCTCCTGCACTTGATTTGGAAATCAAGACTCAGGTGAAAAGTGAGGAATCTGGCTTACTGTTGAAGCCAAAGGCCGAGGATGAAATCAAGAGTGAGGTAAACAATGAAGGAACATCCATTCTTCTGAAGCCGAAGAAAGAAATGGTTACCAAATCAGCTGCCCAAATAGTGCATGAACAGCATCAAAAGTGAGTGCTTGTTAGAGAATACTAGGTTTGATTTTCTGCAATGATTTATTTTATTTTGTTCTTTTACATTCATGGTACTTGATGTGTTATATGTATTGATGCCCTTCTTGATCTGTGTTTCAGTATGGCACCGGTGGCTCGAATGGCCATGACACGTAGAGTTCATCCTCTTATTTCCTTGAACCCCTATCAAGGCATTTGGACCATAAAAGTTAGGTTAACAAGCAAAGGAACATTGCGTACATATAAGAATGCAAGAGGGGAGGGATGTGTCTTCAACGTGGAGTTAACAGATGAAGATGTAAGTATTATTCTCTATATGACTAACAATTTTATCCTATGCAAAAAGTCACAACATCTAAATGTAGTAATTCTGGATTCATTGTTTTTTGTGTTCAGGGTACACAAATACAAGCAACAATGTTTAATGAGGCCGCTAGGAAGTTCTTTGACAAGTTCCAATTGGGAAAGGTTTATTACATATCAAAGGGAACTCTAAAACTTGCCAACAAGCAATTTAGTTCGGTGAAAAATGATTACGAGATGACCTTAAACGAGAATTCTGAGATGGAGGAAGCTAGTGATGAAGCAACTTTCATTCCTGAAACAAAATTCGATTTTGTCCAGATTGATCAGCTGGGTCCCTATGTTAATGCAAAGGAGCTTGTTGGTGAGAATCCATTTTTTGAATTGTTGCAATATTTTGTTTTGCACTATTTTTCAATTTTCTTATATGCTAACATCTATTATTGCAAAATGTCAGATGTTATTGGAATTGTCCAAAGTGTCTCTCCTACAATGAGTATCCGAAGGAAGAGCAATAATGAGAATGTTCCAAAGCGTGATATAGTTATTGCAGATGATACGTAAGCATGATTCCTCTCAATTTATTTATTGTTGTCTCTTGTTTATATGTCATTTTGATGCTAGGGAGATGTGAATGCAGGAAAAAGACTGTTGTGGTTTCTTTGTGGAATGAGCTTGCCACTGACGTGGGACAGGAATTGCTTGATAATGTCGATAAATCTCCCATAATTGCAATTAAGTCTCTTAAAGTTGGAGATTTTCAAGGTACTCTTCTTATCAGAGCTTAATAGGTTATTTTGTCAGGGGATAGAGGGGGTTCTAACTGGTCATTTTCCGAAGGTGGTAGAGGGATTTTAACTGGAACTGAATGATATTTCAGGTGTGAATCTATCAACACTGCCCAGAAGCATCATGCAGGTCAATCCGGACACTCCTGAAGCAAAGAAACTGCGATCTTGGTAAATTCTCATTGTCACACAAGTGATAGAATTCGTTAGCAATTTGCTAGTTTTTTTGACTAGTTTTGGTTTAGGTATGATTCTGAGGGTAAAGGTGCTTCATTGGCTTCTGTCGGCTCTGGCATGAGTCCTTTAATCAAGAGTGGATTACGGTCTATGTACTCTGACCGGGTTTCCCTTGCCAATATATTAAGTAACCCCTCCTTGGGAGAGGACAAGGTAACATTATTATTTCTTCATTAGTTTCTCTAGTTATTGATTTGTCTTTGCATGATTCATTCCAGTTCTGATTACTTCTACACAAAGTGGAAGCATGGTTAATTCTCATAAATTGATCTGTGTTTTTTCCGTGTTGCTCAGGCTGCATTTTTCAGTGTTAGAGGATATATAAGCTTCATCAAACCGGATCAGGCAATGTGGTATCGGGCTTGCAAAACATGCAACAAGAAAGTGACAGATGCTCTTGGTTCCGGTTATTGGTGTGAAGGGTGCCAAAAGAATGACGATGAGTGTAGCTTAAGGTAAGAGACTCAGGAAATTTGCAGTAACTAGAATCTGGAGATGTTTGAATAAGATGTTTTGGACATTTCTTTGACCTTTCCTTTAATTTTGTTTATCAGGTACATTATGATGTCAAAAATCTCGGATGCAAGTGCTGAGGCCTGGGTTTCTGCATTCAACGAAGAAGCAGAGAGAATGATTGGTTGCTCCGCAGATGAGCTTGAGAAGCTAAAGTCACAGGCAAGCTACTAGTGACATATTGACATTAATACACATGCCTGGGAAAAACTTGAGTATGAATACTTATAACAATGTCTTATTCCTTTCATTCTATTGCCATTTTTCAGGAGGGAGAAGAGAATCCATACCAACTGAAGTTAAAGGAAGCTACTTGGACTCCACTTCTTTTCAGGGTTAGTGTTGCACAGCATGAGTACAATAATGAGAAGAGGCAGAGGATAACAATCAAATCTGTTGCACCACTTGACTTAGCTGCTGAATCCAGATATTTGCTAGAGGAGATATCTAAAATGAAACTTAGCCAATAGGATCATCTGTTTGTTCTTAGTTAGTGTCTTGGTTATATACCTTCAATTCTCTACATTAGAAAATAGCAGTCTTTTGTTTATGTATGGATGGATGTGAGGTCTCGTAGGAGTTAGGATATGACTGGTTTTATGACAGCAGATGATATATATATGCTTCTTGCACTTGTGTAGTTGGTTTCTTGATTCATTTCTCCCATTAAAGTTATCTTTTCATGTGCTGCTGTGCTCAAGAAGCCCAATATGGCAATATCAGCATAACACATCCAATCATGTTAAAATCTAGCAAGACTGATACAAATTCAAACAAACAAAAAGAAGGGGATATAAAATGTTGTAAAAAAGAGCACGTGAAAGAATAGACATTAAGAGAGAGAGAGAGAGAGAGAGAGAGGGATGGCTGACAGTGAGCTTACAGAGCTTTTGTGATTGATCAAAACAGCAACAACTGCAAGAAACCCTTGAAGGAAACCAATGTGAGAGAGAGATTTGAAGAGAAATGAGAACTTTTCTGTGAATCAGAAAAGCAGTAGAGAATGGCCTGTTTATTGATGACAATACACCTCAATAAGACCACGGGGTTTGAGACAGAGGGTGAGTTTTCGTGAGTGAAAGGTTTTAATAGAAAAAAATGCATAACTTAGTATTAAAACCCTCCCAAACCCACCTGCCAAGTATAATCTGAGAGAGAAACTTTTGCTACTTTTAAGGAGAAGAAAAAGTAGCATTCCATACAAATACTATAAATCAACCGCGTTCACCAATTTGATGCTTCTTTATTAGTAATTTCATATCATCGAATCTAAAGAGAAAAATGAACAAGATCCACATTAAGCAAGGATTCCTAATTGACAGATGAACACTTGTATTTCAACACAGAATGGTAACTTTGTAATTGTTTTGCTCAGCTCAGTTCAGGCCTTCCATGTATCTCCATAACTCTTCTACATTCCCTTCTTCAGTCAGTCTGTTTCCTCCCATAGTTGTCATTCTGGGTATCATATTCGTCCAATTGTCTCGAGCTAGGCCATTACAAAGTCAAGCCTCTCGTGAGATGTTGTCGGTCGTAGATTTCCAAGATTGACTGATTTTCCATCAAAGGTGGTGGCTTTAGGTCAAGCATCATTTACGCAATGCCTTGGGTTACTAGCATCTCCGCTGGATGTGGAGCGTCTGCCCTGAATGAAGTCCAACTATTCTATCGTAAGCATTTTAAGCAAAACAATGAGAACTGATCATCGCATCATAAACATTTAAGCATTTTAAGTAAACAACTAGTAAACATCAATACCAAGTGATTTAAGTAAAAAAGGAAACAACGAAGAAAAAGAGAGGACCATACCTATGCAGTCTTTTAAGAAAGCACATCCTTATTCTGCCTTAGTTCTAGCTAAGGTGCGGCGCAATGCAGGGTTCTTCTTAGCAGAACTAACTGCCCAAGCTGCGAATTTTGTGGTGAAGGTGACCATCCTTGTGGTTGCCTCTAGAGACTTTTCTTTCCCGACACATCCGAGTCCTCAATCTGCAATTCCTTCAACTTCACTGGACACTGGTATATAGAGAATTGTAAAGGAGAGCAAAGTACCGAGTTCACGGGTATCTTCGTTTATCAATAAGGAAACTGACGAGAAGAAGTTGGTCCTTGGATTTTTCATCATATAGGCCACTGAAAGAGGGTCTTAATTGAAGTCTGAGAGTTCAACTGGTTCTTGATAGTAGGAATGGGTTTCTGATGCACTTTGCGTATGAAAGGAAGATTGAAAACAATAAGGATAAACAGAGAGCTAGGTTAAGCAGTAGTATAGCGTAGACACCCACACTCAATCCCAAGTACAAGGAACAGGAATTGGCTGCTACAGAGCAGCTATTTTTCAATCTATGAATTGCTTCTTTCTTTTGATCTGCAGCAGTTTCTCTTCTGGTTAAAATCTATGCAAAAGGTTCTCTGGTTGCCACCAATGTTCCTGGGGAGAGACAAGTTTCTTGATTTACTTCTCCCATTGAAGCACTCATCTTTCAATATGCTTCATTGTGGAAGATATAGCAAAGGAATTCCAAAATGAGTATAAAATTAAGAGACTAAAATGTTACAATCTAGCAAGAGAAAACTATGAGAACGAAATTAACTGAAAGGAGTGATATCTCAGTGCACAAACAGTATACACAGATATTTATAGATTATCTCCGCATTCGGAATTCACGTCAACCGCCAATGCTTTTTTGCAAATCTTGTATCTCATATTTTTATGAAGAAGAAAGCGTAGAAACATAA
Organism: Tripterygium wilfordii; assembly: GCF_013401445.1. Classification (NCBI taxonomy): domain Eukaryota; kingdom Viridiplantae; phylum Streptophyta; class Magnoliopsida; order Celastrales; family Celastraceae; genus Tripterygium; species Tripterygium wilfordii. The sequence goes on from NC_052251.1 coordinate 9,442,714, forward strand.
GAAAGTTGTGAGCGATATTACACTTTATAGGGACTATCTTAAGAAGCCAACCAACAAACATAGATGACATGGAAATTGAAGTAAAATTGAGGACATACCTATTCGTAGTCTTTTGCGGTACACACATCCATCTGCTTCCTTGATCCTAGATAAGGCACGACGCAATGCAGAATTGTTCTCCACAGGAGAAACCGCCCATGGAGCTATTATAGACGGTGGTGAAGGTGGCAGCCACGCACTTGCCAGAGAAACTTTTTCTTTCCCAAAATTAACTGCCCCACTTCTATGTTTCTCCAAACTATTGTGAGTCTCAATTTGGAAATGCCTTGGCTTTATTGCTCTTCTTTGGTCTTGCTCTCCCTCAGTGAGAATTGAGCAAGATCTCGCCAAGGAGAGTGTGTTACTGAGTTCATCAGAATCTTTGGTAAGATCTATCAAGTTGGAGACTGATGATGATTGGACAAGAGGTTTCTCTTTGACATTATCATCATTAATGCCAGACAAAGAGAGTGTAAGATTGAGGTCAAAGCATTCCAGTTGCTCTTGATTAGATAATTGGGTTTCTTTGGTTTTCTCAGAAGATCTAAGGAATAGAATCTCTTCGTGCTCAACACTGGATTCCCCCATTAAAGAATCTCCCTTTCTATTTGTACCTGTGTGCGTGATGGATAAGAGCAAGCCTAAAATCAGTATAAAATCAACATACTTGAGCATTACAATCTAGCAAGACCAAATTATGACCATCTGAAGCTATGACAAGAGGGAGTGATATATTAGCACAAAAATCAATATATATAGAGAAGGCGAACAATTATGTGAAAACACCATGTTGTCTACTTCAACAGAAAATAAAAGGAAGATGATGATAATGTGAGCTTAAAGAGCTTTGTGACCGGTTACGACCCCCTCTCATTCGATTTGATTAGGGACAAAAACTTATTCATATTATTATTGATTCCTTGTTTATTTTCGAAAAGTCGTTAAGAGTACTTGAAATATACTCTGCAAGTGACTGCAACTGTACTGCAACAAATATCAAACATAGATCTAAAGAATGAAAAACAAACACCATGCAATCTGTTTGTCAACTAGCACGAACGTCCAATTTTATCTATATCAAAATGAACAGCAAAAATAGGTACACCTCATGCCTCCAAACATGATCTCTGCTCATTATAAATGAATAACCGTACACAATTTTAGAAATTGATAATCCACAAACTAGTTTTCCAATTGGTATAAGAAAATTCAATATTTTGACTAGAGAGAGTCCCATTTTGTGTGCGAGTGAACAAATTTTAAAAGACGAATCAAGGAACAGGTCAAAAAATCATTAAAAGATTTAGCCAAAGGGTCTTAACATTGAATACAGATAGTCTCACAGGAAAACAATAGCCCGAAATTTCAGTTTCCTTAAAATGCCTAACGATCTCAATTCACGCACGCTGTGTACCATTCTGAATTTGATATTCCTGATTCTTTACTCAGTTCTCAACTCTCCAGCAACAAAGAATGCTTATGCCAGGAGAAGTAATAAGCAAGTTCATCAGAGAAATAATATGAAGATAGAGAGAGAACCATACGTATCCGTAATCTTTTCCGGAACTTGCATCCTTCTGCTACCTTGATTTGAGCCAAGGCACGATTAAGTGCCGGGTTCCTCTCTGCAGAAGCAACGATCCAAGATGTTACTTCAGGAGACTTTTCCTCCCCAACAATACGTCCCCTGCTCTTCCTTCCCTGTTCCTGCTCTCCTTCAATTGGGATTGACCTAGACATCTCCAAGGATAGCACGTTACCTAATCCAACAGTACCTTTGTTAAGATTGATCAATCCAGTGAATGACCTGGTAAAAGGTCTCTCTTTGAAGTTGCCATCATAAATGCTACCCAAAGAGAGTCCAAGACTGAGATCTGATAAAAGGGTTTCTTGGGTATTCTCTTCTGGTGAAAACCCACACAAAAAGTTATCAGATTGCCGGCCAGAGAAGTTGATTTCTACCATTGCAGCATCTACCTTTCCCTCTGCTATTAGTGTGTGAGAAGAGTATAGATTATATATATAGGAATAAAAAGAACCCTAAATTCACAATCAAGCATTCTGAACGTTGCAATCAATTAAGTATCTAAGAGAGAGATAGCAGGAGTTTTCGATCCATACAAAAATATGCGTAAATCACTATATGAATTGTTTGACAATGAATTGTGAAAAGTCAAAAGGCTTACTTTGCTTTGGTTTTGGAGATGACAAACAAAGCACAGCTGGCTTGGCTTCGAATTTGAAAATCTTTGATACAATCCATAAAAATGCTGCTTCATTCACATAAGATGAGATGGGTTTTGGTTGTGATTTTCAATGAAAATTTGTGAACAACTCCGTCGCAGAAGCGAATGGAGACGGCCACTTTGCTGTCCCTCCGTCTCACTTCTTGTTAACAAGAAGACTCCACGTTTTTCTTTTCTTTTTCTTTTTTCCAAAATAATGAGCTATTATCACTTTTTACTTATCTATTAAATTTCGATTATGATGAGAAACAAATTTCTCAATCATATTTCTTTTAAGAAAAAATCTTTTTTAATTTAGATATTTAATTTCGACTTGTTATATTTATATTTTTTTACCCAATTCGGTATCAACATGCTCTTCGAACTCCCGACCTTAACGCTATCCGTCTTAAAACTAGAGATATAACCAACTGAACTATACTATGTGGTTATAATCAAACATACACAAACATTTATACTATATATAATAGTGATAATGCTACTGCATTTCACTGATTTTTCTATATTGTACAATTAATTATAATTTTAGATTTTTAAGTGTTTGTATCATCGATTATTAAATTAGTATTTTTAAATTACCTTTTATTTTAATTTACATTAGTATAAGATCCAAAAAAAATCAAAATGTCACATATATATATATATATATAGAGGAATTCTCCTATAAGTACTCAAAGTAAGGACTTAAAATAAGTAAAGTTTTTTGACCATTGATTTAAAACATGTGGGATCCAAAACAGTGGGTCCCACTAGTCATGTCACTTAAATCAATGGTCAAAAAGCTGTACTTATTTTAAGTCCTTACTTTGAGTACTTATAGGAGAATTCATATATATATATATATATATATATATATATATATATATATAACTTTGATTACCTAATAATCAATGGCTGATATTTTCCTGGTATTAATATCGATATTAAATATTCTTTGTAGTGTGATATCTTGCTTGCTAACACTTCAATTTCCTTCACTTATATCTCTCCACATGTCTCTTTTTTTTTAAGTTTCAAATTAAAATCAAAATTATAATAACAAATATTTATAAAAAGATAAATAAATTTAACTATATAATATATAATATTAATACCTTTTTAAGATTATAATTTCAATTTATTTATATAAAAATATTTATACTTAAAATTAAATTTTAATTTAATAATAAATTATAATTGAACTTATGATAAATAATACTTACAAATTTATATTTATACTTATTAATATTTATACATATTAATATTTATACAAATTAAAACTAAAATATATTTTCAAGCTTGCGTCAGATATTAATAGCTTATAATTTAGCTTATTTTTGGTAACTTATAAGTTAGCTTATTTTGACAACAAATAAGTTCTACCAAACGGAGCTATGGAGATTATTGTTTTGGGGTGTTACCGCTCCGTTTTGTGGACGGTAACACCCCACTTTTTCAGGTGTTTGGTGGGCGGTTTGGGAAAGCGGGCCCGCCCTAGCAAACGCCCCACCAGACAGAGCTAATAAGGTGTCATGTGACTCGAACACCCTATTATATATACATGTATCTTATATGATGTGTGGACTAGTTGGACGATCATGGTGAATCTTTTTGGGTCAAATTGTTTGTATGGGCTCGGAGGTTTTGAGTTTGTTTTCCACTAAAAACAATACTATTGTGGCCACGTGTTAGGTTATTAACAAACTCTTCTATTTTTTTTTGAAATACCACAGAAAAATATACTTGCAACTGAAATCGAACATTGAACACACATATGTCTAACCCAACTGATTGTCAACCGAACCTCCTCTCGTTGGAACAAACTCTACTATTATTGAACATTATTATATTGTTAGAGTTGTATTGTTTTTACTATTTCAAATTTAAAAAATCTTGCTAATAACTATATTTGTTTTCACTTGGTTTATAATTATGACTGCAAGATAGCTTTTAGAAGCAATCTATTTACACTATTTTTACAATATAATTAAAATTTTAATGCCTAAGTAATTGAATTAAAACTGAACACCATTATAATATTTTAAAAATTAATATAGTATTAAACTATTATTTTTTGTTTATTTATTGATGATCGAGTATGATTATTTTCAGAAATTTAGGTCAAATTTACTTTGTCATTAGGTGAAAAATTACTATATTTATATAATGTCATTATCGATTTAAAGAAATGATGTGTGTGTGAGAACTACAAGAAACTTGTGGAAGATTCTTTTAAAATAAATATTTAAATATATCACATGTGTTAAAAAGAAACTAATTATTGAATTGCCAACTAATTGCCCCTTTGAGGTTATCGTCGCTAATTTTTTTGTTTTACTAATTGAAAAAAAAATCCTAAATAATATGACGAATGAGAGAGTGCCACATCAATATCCCAATTAAAAAATGAAGGGAAAAAGCCAGAATTTTGTCTTGACATGAGGACATGACCAAGAAAAAATATGAGAAATTAATTAATTATTAAAGGAATCAATGTAGCTAGCCGAATCAAATTGTACACATGTGTAACTTCTTTAGATTAATTGAGATGATTAAATTAATTAATTAATTATGAAGGAATCAATGAAGCATCTTATCTTTGCCGAATGAAGGAAATTGTACACATGTAACTTCTTTAGATTAATTGAGATGATTAATTAATTAATCTGAAGGAATCCATTTGGCATCTTATGTTGCCGAATTGATAGATCGAATTTTTTGGATGTTTAAACTTGTTTCGTTAACTATTATATATATTTTTGTTAGAAAAAAATTAATAATGACAACAAGGCCAGTCGGATCAAGTGAGTCAGAGGCCTAAGGCGAATCTTTGGAAAAGATCTAATTAGAATAGATATTCTTCTAATGAATTTATAAAAATTAATTCCTCTAATATATAATATATAATTACGATAAATATATATAATGTATATATATATAACAAAATAGAAGAAAAAAGGAGAGGCGAAAAATGAGGGAAAAAAAATATGTCAAAATAAACCAAAAAGGCAAATAAATAAAAACTAAAAAGAGAGATAAAATGAGAAAACCTAGTTGAGCATGTTGGATTTTTTTTTTTTTTAAAAAAAGAAAGAAAAAAACCTGCTAGCTCGGTTGGTTGAAAGGTTGTGTCCGACCAGACATGATTCCTCATAGACAATGGATTGTCCAAAAAGAGACATTTAAATGATTTTTCTAGTAAAAAAACTTTCTTCTTCGTCTTGTTATTGTCCGAACAGCATCTGGGTAAAAAATTCTGCTCGTTTTTTCATCTTCTCTGCGCATTTGAGAGAGAGTGCCGACATTGGTTTGTTTTACACTTTTACTTTCAATTGTGCTACCGACAATAAGTAATTGAGTAGACTTGAGCGATGATATCGCAATAGAATTGAGGGACATTTGGTTCATAATTGTGTAAGATGAGTGTGAGGCGAGTATGAGATGAATATAGAGAAGCATGGTTATGTTTGGTATAAAAAAAATAAAGAGTGAGTATGAGTATGAGTACGAGAATTTTAATAGCATAATTTCTATGTTGTACTTTTTTTTTTCTTTTTAGAAAATAAAATTATATTTTATAATAAGGGTAAAAGAATCTTTTATACATTAAAATTAATCAAACAAGAGAACATGTTTAATTCCACCCTCATTTCCCCCTCTAAATACCAACCAAATGAAAGTACCAGACGGTAAATAATAAAATTATTTGAAGGCCAAAGATTGATCATAATTACCTCATTCTATATCTTCTATTTCATATACTCCTTAAAAATTTGTAAATCCATTCCCATTTTACTGCTTTGTTAGATATATTAATAATATATTTGTATTGTTCATGTTTGCATGAACCAGATTATATAGTATTCTGCATGACACAATAAACTTAAAAAATTTATGATCTTTAATTATCTACAATCACCCACCCACCCAAGTACCAACTGCTCCAACTCAAAGATAATAAGGGATTTGTGCAATGAAGGTTGAATTTCGTTTCGACTGGCCCAAGTCTAAGAAATATTTGAATAGAAGAATAGAATCAGTTGAGAGAGTTGCAGAATTTTGGCTCAAAGTTGAAGTTTCGGCCATATCCAGAGAGGCCTTGCGGAACTGAAGCGACTCCCAAGAGGCCTTCCTAGCTCGAGCAGGAACTTGAGCGCAATCGCAATCGCAATCGCAATCGTACTTGTCTTATTACTGTAAGACTTGTTACTTATTCAAGCAGTATATTGTTCTGTACACGGGTTGTATGTATACGTTGTTACTTCCTTGTAGCTTGGATTGAGCTCGGCTTCTAAAGGCATGCTTCTTGGGCTTTCTAACTTGGGCCCATAACAACTCTGATTATGCATCATTCCCTCTCTCCCAATTGAATTCAATTCTATCGAATTTATATAGCCGGCTCCACCGAGATCCCATTGTAGTGTTCCTAGAATGAATATGTTTAGAGATAGAGGGTACATACCAATAATACCATCAAACTCACTATCAAGAATTGCACATATATATAAGCTTCACGCCATGATGGCCGCTAGTTTTGCTAGGCTTCCCCCCATTGACTCAGCACTGTTGGAAAAATAGCATAGGCATTGACTTTCTCATAGGCTTTAGGGAGCTTGCAACAAAGAAACGCCTCAGACTTGTATAATAAGTCCCACTAGTGAGCACTACTTATTGAAGGATCCAGAACAACGTCCATGGCAGTTTTTGTTTGGATGCTTATTCATACACAGTCTGTTTGGAGGGCAAAGAAAATTATTACATCTTATAGTATTGCTATCTACTTTAAGAGGCAAAGAACTGACACAATAACAGAAAAAAAAAAAAAAAAAAAAAAGGTCTGCTTCTCTTGTTCCTGCTAAATAATCTTCTGGAAAAACTTGTGGGTTCTAGAAGTTCTGATAATCGTAAACCCTCAGTAGACCAGTCGCTTCTTTTGTCGTTATATTGCAATAATATGCAGAGTCATTACCCTGGTGGCCCGAGAGAATGTCGTTACCATTCTCTGAACAAGCCACTGGACACATCGTGGACATGATCGTTCCTCTAGTTGTAGTCTCATAGTTGATCATTGTAAAGCATCTACCCAAGACTCCAATATTCAAACAAGGATTAATGCAGTCTGCCAGCAATGGCGCCTCACTGTATTCTTCATTGTAAAGATCAAAAGCAATAATGTATTCCTGCAGCAATTAGAAACAGATGTTGATGTGGTCATCTACATCCATATCTTGTAGACAAGGTACGATTTTGCGGACTCTAATTGCCTTCCATATGACAACAACATGGAGATGATCATATGACAAGCAAACTAATCCATTGCAAGTACCAATCAGCTAGCCGTTGTTGGATCCAAACAGTCGAGAAGCATAAAAAATTCTGGTACCTTTATGTTTGAAGTTGAGGCTGACTAAGTAGTATAAGTTGCAACGTCGAGAGGACTGTTCAATCGCTGAGTAAAAGATTAAATTATTGGATTCCACAACAGACAGTTTGAATGAAAATGAATGAAATGTGCATCTTCCACAAGACCTCGCCACAGTTTTGATACAAACTTGAAGTGGATGAGAATCTTCAAAGAAACTGAATTCTTTACACTTGTTTAGCATAAACAGATGCTGCAAAAATTTTAATGTGATCCACCAGCAAAGTTATCAGAAACCTAGGAAACTTTATCCAATATGACAAGAATTATGTTAATAAGACAACTAAAAAACATTGATATCAAGCTGTAAATGCAAAATGAAAATAATGAAGACAAAGAGAGGACAGTACCCATGCATGGTCTTGTCAGAAAGCACATCCATCTCCTGACTTGGTTCTACCTAAGGCATGATGCAATGTGAGTGCTCTTCTTTCCGAAAGCAACTTTCCAAGCTGCCATTTTTTTTATGGGAAAAGTGGCCGTTATATTATAGTTGCCACTGGAGACTTTCTTCTCCAACATTGTCTCTCATATTCTCTGCTTCGACAACCTATTCTAGGCCTCAATCTACAATTCCTTCAGCTTCTACCGCCTTCCTCTGCTCTTGTTCTCCTTCAATTGGAAATTCCCATATCTTACTGGGAGAGAAAAGTATTGAGTTCACCATTATCTTTGGAGTTATCATAAAAATGCCATCCAAAGACAGTTTAAGATAGAGGTTCGATTGTTCAGATTATTCTTGATCCTAAAATGGTTTTTCTTCCAATGAAAATCTATGCAAAAGGTTCTGTGTTCGCCCATCAATGTTTCCGGCAGAGACTTGTTCATTGTTTTGCTTCTTTTATTGAAGTGTTCATCTTTCAATAAGCTTTCATGTACATGATAAATAAAAGGAGTTCTAAAAGCAGCAAAAAAAATTAGCACACTCAAATGTTACAATCTATCAAGCCACAACGATAAGAATCTGAGAGACATTAGCAAGAAGAGTGACGTAAAAGCAAACATATTGTATACATGGAGATTCTTATATAATCTTACATTTATCTAGTGAACGTAGAGCTTGAGTGCCTATATTACCTTTTTGCAAATCTTGTATCTCATCTTTCTTTTAGAATTCATGAAAAAAAAAATGCATTACCCACACATAGTCTCTAGCGGAACAACAATAAACAAGCATTGATATCAAGGAAATTAAAGATAAAAGGAAACAATGAAGAAAAAGAGCAGCTTACTCACACGTAATCTCTTGCGGAACATACATCCATCTTTTGCCTTGATTCTAGCTAAGGAACGATGCAAAGCAGGATTTTCCTCCGCAAAAGCAACTGCTCATGCAGCTATTTTAGACGGCGAAGAAGGTAGAAGCTCAGAAGTTGCCTGAGAAGCATTTTCTTTCCCAACATTGTCTCCCCTGCTTCCTTGTTTCCCCAACCTATCCGGTGCCTCAATTTGTGACTCGCATGGCTTTATTGCCTTTCTTTGAGATTGTTCTCCCTCGGTTGGCATTGACCCACATCCTGCCAAGGAGAGTAAGCTACCAAGTTCACTGGAATCTTTGTTCAGGGTCACCATTCTGGTGACCGATGATGGTTGGTTAAGAGGTTTCTCCTTAAAGTTCTCATAAATGCCACACAAAGAGAGTCTAAGATTGAGGTCAGAGCATTTAAGATGCTCCTGATAGGATAAAGGGGTTTGCTTGATTTTCTCTGAGAAACTATGCAAAAGATTATCTGCATGCCAATCAATTGTTTCAGCGGATAGGTTGGTTTCTGGACTAGCTTCTCCCATTAACATATTTATCTTTCTATGTGCTGATGTGTGCAAGATAGACAAAAGGGAGCATAAAATATGAGATTAGAGAACTGTGCCTGATATAAAAATACAGATAATCTCCAAATTAATAAAATTGAACTTGAGCACATATTCAAGCTTTTCAAGGAGGATGTATGCTCATTATGACTGAATAAACGCAATCAAGTTTAAAGCCGTCAACCGAAAACTGAGATTTCTAAACATTATAAGGAGCAAAAACCCAAGAGAATATCTCATTCCGTCTCTAACTGAACTAATTAGAAAAGATGAAAAAGAAAAAACAATTAATAGTCCAAATAACCAGTACCAGAAGGCTTTTAATCAAAGGACCTACAATTATCTATTTGAAAGGACTGCTGTATTGAGTTTTAACTTTTAAGTAACATGCAAAAATGATAGGCGAGAGGACGACTATGTGTCATTAATTTCACAAGAATAATCAATTTCTCACTTAAGGTACCGTACCTAACTTCATTTGGTATTTAATTCATTAACCACTACCCTTAATTGATTGCTTCAGGAACAACTGTTCAGAGATGAAAATTCAATTTGAAATCTAGAACAACCAAAAACAAAGAGAAAAACCTCAGCACGTAAACTGACATGAACACTACGAAACAGTGACAGCAAAAGTAAAAAATTTCAACCACAAAACCAGATCCATCTTCAGTGAAAAAAAAACTAGTAAGACGAATTCGACTTCACCAACATATGCAAGCGTTACAATCTAGGAAGACAAACACAAATGTATTGTACGAGGAAACAAGGAAATTACGACACCCACGAAAATTCCATTACCAGTTGTGTGAGAATCACTATGAGCGGAACTAACACCAGGCTCCAGTCACCATCAGTTGACGTCCAGACTCCATTTCCTCCGCCCCAGCTTTCTTGTAAGTTTTCCAACAACTTCAGAGCAATTCTGTCACATAGGAAAATGAGATATCGTCATTGCTTATTACCTTTTCTATTTTTTAAGTGAATTTATGAGTTTGTTATCATCAATACTATAAGCACCCCAAACAAATGTGTAATCCCCATTTTTATTATGTTTTATTATAATTGTTGAATATTTGGAGAGCGTAAAATTGATACACATAATTGGTGCGCATATAAGAATTCCTAAATATATATATTTATATATAAGGTGAATATTAATCATGCGGTTTAATTATATGTTTTTGACATTACATGAATTCTCAGGTGATGGTTTTTTTTTGAAAATCGTGCTGTCGAGGCAAGTTTTATTTTTACTTTTTTAAACAATAATAATATTATTTGTTTGTTTGAGCTATATATCCAATGAAGAGTTTAGTTGAGTGAAGACGGAGAATGATACAAAGATGTTTACGGACTCTTATTTCGTTTGTAGATATGACATGTTCATACTTTACATCCTGACCCACTTTTTTTTTCACAGCCTTTTATGAGCACAGGATTACGTCCTTATACGGATGTCCGCATGTGAGAATTGTCGTGTGTGTGTGTATATATATAACGTGCATATCAATCATGCGGTTAAAAATATCCAAACAAGAGAATTCAAAAGAAACTTCATTTCCCTCCAAATCTCTCAATCACAACACACTTTAAGAGTGGGGGAAAGAAGGGATTGATAAATTAGTAAATTAAATCAATTTCATTTTCTTCCTTTCTTTTTTTTATCTATCCAACCATGAGAGAGAAAAATATTAGTATATCTTTCCATTCCCTTCCCTTCCATTCATCCAAATCCCTCAATCCAAACACACTCTAAGTGCGCATAGGAGAATTCCTCTTTTCCTAGGAACTTATCAGTAATGGACAGCTATTGTAGAACAGAAACATAGTGAACAAATTTAAACAATTTGTGCTTATTATAATGAGGATCAAATACTTTGATGAAAATTTTAAAAAAAAGAAGCATACTCTGTTAGCTTTGAAGGTATTGAAATGGTTTGTTTTTTATGAAAACTCTTGTCAGCTTTGTTAGTATTAGCACCTCTAGTATATCCTCCTCTGTAAGAACAACCACTAGTATGAATAAATTTTGAGTGTTATAGATAGTTTCTAATATGCAGGTATTGCTAATCAATGTTCTTTTCTATAGTGCATAAAAAAATCCATATATATATACACACACATATATAGCCCAGTTCTCACATGCGGACCACTTTTACGGACTTGAAATCCAATGACAAATGCATCATGTAATCCTCCATATGTGTGGCCCCCATTTTTGTTGTGCTTTATTACAACCATTGGATTTCGAGTCCGTAAACTAAGTCCATAAGAGATGCTCTCTCTCTATATCTAGATGGATGAGAAAACGTTAATGAGTATCCTTAGGCCACTAAATAAGAATGAAAAAAGTGCATTAGAACCTGAAAAAGGAATGCATTTTAAGTTTAAAAAAATAAGTGAAAGAGTGTTCATCACACATAGTATACTGTGATATGTCATAGTCAATCCTTAACAAGTTCCCAAAGGGCATCCGTTAACACTACCCTAGATAGATAACAACTACCAGCACTACTGTTTGAGGTACAAAGGTGAAAAACCGGCTTTGTATTCTCAAGGCACTTGTTAACAAAAGAACAACGAAAATTAATCAACAAAATACAGTTTGTAGAGTAAAGAAGGTATTAGAGCTTACAAACGAGACATCTAAGCTGCTAAATCCTCAGGGAAGAGGCATTGAAGTAGTGTTCTGTGATTAGATTTGGCAGTTGATATCTTCAGTTCACTGGTACCTTAATTTAACAATAGGGTCACAGACAACGAAATGGTAAGAGGCTTGTCTCTGGAGAACTCACCGCAAATGGCACCCAGAGAGAGTCTTACAATTAAGATCCGAGTGTTCGACTCTTCGTTCTTGATTATAGAATTGGTTTCTCAGGGAGAGAGATTGGCTTCCTGGTATGCTTCTCTTGTTCAAGTGTTCATATTTAAATAGGCTTCACTATGCAAAATAAATAGATAAAAGGGCTTTTGAAATCAGCACAATGTTTAACACACTGAAATATTACAATCTAGCAAAGCAAAAAACGGTGAGAATCTGAGAGAAATAAATTTCCTTTAATAAGAAATATTTGTTTAGTTCCAATCAATGTCGCAAAAGCTACGCAGTGATCCATCAGCAGTTATGTCAGAAACCTAAGAAACTTTAGTCCAATATCGCAAAGACTAAATTGAGAAAACAACAAACAAGCATCGATATGAAAGATGTTGATACAAAAGGAAACAATGAAGAAAAAGTGAGGACTTTACCCAAGCGTAGTCTTTTGCGGAACATACATCCTTCTTTCTCCTTCATTCTAGCTAAGGAACGATGCAACGCAGGGTTTTTCTCCACAAAAGCAGCTGCCCATGTAGTTATTTTAGACGATGATGGTGCAGGCGGAAGATTATTAGTAGCCAGAGAAGCCTTTTCTTTCCCCGCTTTGTCTCCTCCGTTTTCCTCTTTCCCCAACCTATTCTGGAAATCAATTTGTGACTCCCTCGAATTTATAGCCCTTCTTTGCTCTTGCTCGCCCTCGGTTGGCATGGACCAAGATCCAGCCATAGAGAGAAAGGTGCCAAGGTCACCATTATCTTTGCTCTGAGTTAAAATTCCAGTCACAGATGATGGGCAAGTAACAGGTTTTCCCTTGAAGTTCTCATCGCAAATGCTTCGCAAAGAGAGACCAAGATTGAGGTCAGAGCGTTCAGCTTGCTCCTGTTGGGATAATTGGGTTTCTTTGGTTTTCTTGTTGTCACAAATACTATCAATGGCATCTGGGGAGAGGTTAGTTTCTTTGTTGGCTTCTCCAATTGAAGTATTTATCTTTCTATGTGCTTCTGTGTGTAAGACAAATAAAAGGAAGCCTAAAATCAGCATAATATCATCACACTCAAACGTCACGAATTAACAAATCAAAACTACGAGAATCTGAGAGACTTTAGCAGAATGATGGATGCATACGTGCAGAAAGCAGTATATAAACAGAAGGAAAATAGAATTCAGGCAAAAATGGCCTCCCTATGTGACCACTCCAGGAACAAAAGGGCCATTATGTTTCCAGTTCTAACATGGGAAACGAATTAGGCAAAAGGGCCATTATGTTTCCCTAAATTTCAAAAGGATTCGCATTGAACTAACGTTTCATATCCTCATTTGGAATTATTTTATATACCAACAGACTCAACTGACTACTCCAGGAACAACTGTTTATTGAATTGAACAAAGAAACAGAAACAGCAAAATAAAATAACCTCAACCATGAAAGCAAATCCATCTTCTACAGAAAACCTTAATAAAATCATTCTTAAACATAAATAAACAGATGAAACATTATAATCAATTAATCTAAAAAAATAGATAATAAGAGAAAACCATACTTATTCTTCGTCTTCTGTGGGTCATGTATGCTTCTCCAGCCTTGATTCTAGCTAATGCACGATTGAATGCAGGGTTATTTTCCGCCGAAGCTATTGCCAACCATGTTATTTTAAACCTCGATGAGGGCGGAGGCAGTGCTTTATTTGCCTTAATAGACTTTTTCTCCCCAGCATTACCTCTCTTACTCTGTGCCTCAATGTGCTGCAACCCATTCAGCTTCATTTTCCTCCTCTGTTGTCCCTCTTCTTCATTTGGCATTGACCCAGATGCCTCTAAGGAGAGAAAATTACCAAGTTCAATGGTACCATTGTTGTGGGTTATCAATTCAGGGACTGATCTTGTAAAAGGTTTCTTCTTTAAGTTCCCACCATAAATACCACCCAGAGAGAGCCTCAGATTGAGGTCTGAGAGCTGGGTTTCATGTGGGTTCTCAAAATTGTTTTCTGGGTAGAGATTAATGTAGTGGTTCATTTCCCCCATTGAAAGAAAGCACTCAACTTTTGTCACTCAGATTGTAAACACATGAATAGAACGAAAGCCCTAAAAGACAGCATCTAGAAACGTCATAATCCAGGCATCCAAAACAATGAATGAATGAGAGAATTTAATTCGCAATTAGTAAAGGAAAAGAAGGAATTTACGATCCAGACAAAAAATTCTTACCAGATGATTCGAAGGGATGTCGGCGGAAAAACCCATTAAGCTTCATTTGATTGAGATTTGAGGGGAGTTCATAAGCAAGTGAAATGAAAGTTTTCTCATGTTTTTCTTTTCAACACCATGTACGTCACTGCTTAGCTCTGTAATCGAAATAGCTTCTTCCATCTTGTACAATGCAATAAAACCATATAATTATAGAAACTACTTTTTTTTTTGATAGAGAGAAGAAACTACTTGTTTGTCAAATATGAACAAGACAACAACGTAATACAGTTTGTCTGAACAAGACAACAATGTAAATCCAATCCCATGATTTTATGTAGTGTAAGAAAAAGCTGGATGGGTCTTACAACAGCAATTCTCGGGCACGATTATTATGTGTTCTGGCTTGTAAGCGGAAGATGCAATGCAATAGAACTATAGAAAACATCAAATTTGTTACTCCTACTATTAGGTATATATCGAAACTACTAAGAAGGTTGGCATGACCTTTGGTAGTGAATTACAAAGTTAAACTTTATATATATATATTCTATTGGATATCGGATGGCAATACATGGACCCTATTTGGGTGTCAATTAATATGGGATCCACACGTCCTTAGTGACGTATTTGGATTGGAAAACATGCATCTCCGATTCAAATGTTAGATTGACACTCCTTATACTCTATCTTAGCAGCATTGCAGATCCCTCCACCTATTGACCGTCATTTGACTAACAAAACTCTAAACAGTGTCGTTTTGAAACATAGTTATTTTGGTCTTAAAATAAAATAAAAAATACAAATAGGATCGTCTAGGCAACCAAATATCTAATACCCAATTCCTGTGAGGCTAATATCTTGGCGACGCGCGGCAGCTAACACTGTGTGAACCAGTCTTGGGCTCGAGGGTGTGGACAAGATGATCTCCACTTCCAACGGTGAGGTCATCATCACCAACGACAACTCCACCAAACTCAACAAGATGGAGGTTCTTCAGCCTGCGGTGAAGATGCTCATCAAGCTATCTAAGTCTCAAGATGCCACTGCTGATGATGGTACCACCATTGTCGTTGTCATTGCCAATGCCTCCCTCAAAGAGTGCTCCACTCTCCTAATTTATCCTACTGTTATACATTCGTTCCACAAAGTTGCTACGAAGGCCATGGATGTTTTTACTGCAATGGTTGTCCCCGTTGAGCTCTCCAATCATGAATCGTTGGTTAAGTCTACTAGCACTTCATTGAACAGCAAGGTAGTGAGTCAGTGCTCCACACTTCTAGCTCCACTTGCGGTGGACGTTGTTTCTATCGATGGTGGACCCTGAAAAGTCTGGTTTAGTAGATTAGTGGGAATATCAAGATCGCGAAGAACCCTAAACTTGTCTTTCTTGGTTTTATTGTAACACTAAAACGACATCGTTCCTATCATTTTACTTGCTTGCCTTGCCTTATGAACAAAGCAACATCATTTAGAGTTTCATTAGTCAAATGACGATTAATGGATGGAAGAACTTCTTCTTGTGCTGATAAAACAAAGTATAGCAGGTGTCAATCTAACGATTTGACTCGAAGGGAGTGTACTTAGAAATTGCCTCAACCATAAGGGGTATTACGTCTTTTAGCCATTAATTTATATATTTTTTGTATAACCTTATTTAAATTTTATTACTTTCAAACTACCCTTTGTCAATATTCATCCATTTTTATTCAAAGTTTGAAATTAATAGAAGCCCATGAGCCCCAAGCCCAGTAAGCCACCCAGGTTGGCATTCTTGACTTCTTGTACACCATCCCTCGGGAGATTCTATGGCAAATATTGATTAGGCTAGCAAGTAAAAACTACATGGTCCATCTGGATTTCAGTAGTTTTATTGCACACTGTCCTAGGGAGGAAAGAGCTGGCTCTAACTTACAAATGCTATTGAATCCACACCAGTATCCTTGCCGTGTCTTTAGGCCGAGGCAACCAACAGAACAAAAGAAGTAGGTCACATTAGGCAGAACATCTGAACCAGTATCCTCAAATTGTAGAAGCACAGCATATCATGTCAGAATCCGAAACTTGATCAAAAAAACAAAAACACACACATTCCAGAACTAACTGATCTGTATAATGATCATAAAAAGATGCAACTCAGAAGAGCTGTGCTCGTCCACCTCATATAGTCATAAGTTCACCATAGCTACGCATCAGGAAGATGGATCCAGCAAAAATCCCAGCCGCCCGTAGCAATTTCTGCGAGAAAAATTAGAAAATTCAACACTTTTATTCTGAAAACCCAAACAAAATTCTTCCCCTCACAACAGTCTCTTTGCTGTGGATACAAGTAATTCCATAGCATTCAAATGATGTAGAGACAACTAAAACAAGTTTTTTCAACTTCCCCCTACAGAAAACTCTAATTTTCCATCATGTAGCTCATGAACGAACCCAATAACAGCGCACGAGCATAGATGAGTTCATCTTAACAGCGTTCTGGCTCCAAGCTTCTAACAGAAAATGGGCTGACCATATTCCGATTCAAATATCATTAATACTCGAAAACACGTATGACTCCGATTTAAAAGTTCTAGTTTACACCTAGCAACGCACTAAATTTCGACAATACTATCATCCTACGTGATAATCATTTATGTAAGTTACATATACAGTAGTAGAACCTGCCTATCAGCTAAACCAAACATATACAACAAAGTTTACAGCGGCAGACCTAGGAAGCCATGATGTATGGGCATGGCTGCAAGACCAGGAAGCCATGACGTATGGGCATGGCTGCTAGACCACTACGACAGCATCTAACATACACGTCCACACAACCCCATGGACAAATGTCATAAAATGCGAATCCAATTGGAGGACAGTTATTTAAGCAGGCCCCGATAGTTATTCATTACGAAAGCTAACGGAATCAAAAGAAACACAATAACATTTCTATAACCAAAACTATCATGACAAACTCATTACATGGATAGTTCATTGGTAACAGAAACTGTCAAATTATCTTCTCCCCATGATCTTAAGAATCTTTACATAATAAATTGATTCTTTTCTACCAAGCAATAAAACTATATGATTAATAAACAGATTTTAGATCTACAGACTACAATATAAACATAGGTAAAAGGTTTTTCCAATTAACATCAGAAAGAGTATCTTGCTATCTTATTTGAAGGGAAAATATATCCCAAGCTAAGTAGCACCGACTCGGATATGGTGACAGAATTCGTAAATCCTTACAGAATCCAGGATGCGAATGCAAGGGTACTCGGCAAATAAATTTTTTTTTATATTAATCAACTAAATTCATAAATATAAAATATTGCTCATAAAAATATCAATATTTTAATCTATGAACTAAAAGAAACAACTTCATTAGAACCATGATCAAAATCTTCATCAAGAAAGAGGTTTGCAACATCTAGAATACTAGCACACCCCATAAGATGGAAGACATCTCCACCAACATCCCACATCTTACTTCCTTATGCTGTGGTAGTATCTTATTTATTTTCATAGAATGTATGAACGAATATGTGCTTCAATTCCTCTCGCAACAAGATGAAGGTTGTCCAAGTAACTTCAATGCTAGTAATTGCAATGTAAGAGTAGAAGCACCATACATAACCCAACAAACTTTTGGATCAAGTGATGCTCTACCCTTCTAGGAATCATATGAAGACTCATACAACCAGAAAAATTAGCAAACTCCACTATTACATCATTCCATTTCCCGTCATTTGGGAAGTACTTCCTCAAGCATTGTTCCTTTCATTTGAATTTCCATATTCTTGTGCGGAGGAATATGATTAGAATCCCATGAATCCATTCCTTGCTATTATACCTAGAAATAAATATGTAAGACCAAAACATTTATAAATTGTATTAAATTGGTACAATACTAAAATTTATAATTGAAAAATAATATTATATTGGGTTTAATGAATGAGCTAAGCAATGAAGTGGAGTGTTGCTCTTGTTCCATCTATCCACAAGAATGAAATATACCGCTAAATAAAAACTTCATTTTCCATTGTGTTCTATAGCTTCATAACGATATATAGATGCCTTCGCATTCTCAATCATAGAATCCCACATATCATAAATCAAATGAATAGTAGCTTAATCCACATCCACATAGCAAAGCATCACATAAATTGGGGGTTAGTGAAGGAGAGGACCACCATACATCTTTCAAAATAATTTATTTAACACGTTGAGTCTTTCCCACATCATCTTCTCCACAAGAATCCCATTAATCAGAACTAACAAATTCTTTTAGTCCCCGCTTGATTTCCTTAAATCTTTTTACCATCATAAAAGTTGAACAAAATATAGTTCTAGCAACATAAAACAACTTAAGGGCACAAACTCATGAAATACTGCTAACCTCATAGAATGATTGGCAAATTTACTAGTATTGCATCCTCCGCAATATCACTAATCCAATGACAATCTTCATAAGCTATCTTACTAGCTTCAGAATTTGTAGGTGCACAAATAATTATTAAGACCAAGATTTAATGTGTGCAATACACATGGTGTCCAAAAGATGTGAGAAAATTGTCATTCAATGATCATATCTGTTGCCTTGCACAACTTGAGCCACATTGAAGGTCTAGTCCAATATCACTAATGGCTTCCTTCCGCAAATTGGCAATTTTCTCACTTCTTTTGGACACTATGTGTAGTGCACACATTAAGTCTTGATCTCAAAAATATTTGTGCACCTAAAAATTCTGAAGCTAATCAATAGCTTATGAAGAGTGTGATTAAATTAATGATATTGCTTAGGATGCAGTACTGATAAAGAATTTGATTGCTAATCATTCTATGAGGATAGCAAAGTTTAACAAGTTTGATCCCTTGAAATTATTTTCTATTGCTGAAACTAGATTTGCTTCAATTGTTGCGCGATGTTAAAAAGATTTAAATAAATCAAGCACGGACTAAAAGAATTGATTGTTTATAATGAATGAGATTCTTATAGAGAAGATGATGAAAGAAATTATTTCGAATAATGTATGGTGGGACAAAGTTAATGTGTTCCTCCTCACCCAATTTACGAGATGTTTCGCTATAGCCTACTCTTCATTTGATTTATGATATGTGGGATTCTATAATTGAGAAGGTGAAGGAATCTATATATCGTTATGAAAATTTGGGACACAATGAAAAATCAAGTTTTTATTCAGCTATATATTTCATTCTTGTGGATAGATGGAACAATAGCAACACTACACTACATTGCTTAGCTCATTCATTAAACTCATTAACAATTTAATATAAGATTATAATTATAAATTTGTTGGTTTTACGTATTAATTTCTAGATAATTATAGCAAAGAATGGATTTATGGGGCTCTTGATCGTGTTCCTCAGCATAAGAATATGGAAATTTCAAATGAAAGAAACAAATGTTTGAGGAGGTACTTCCCAAATGACAATGATTCGGTGAAAGAAATAATGTAATTAGAATTGAAGTTACTTGGACAACATTCATCTTCCGTGAGAGGAGTTTGAGCACGTATTCATTCATCCATTCCATGAAAATGAATAAGATATTACCATATCGTGCCGAACATTTGGTGTTTGTACACACTAATCTTTGTATTCTTTCAAGGAAAACCGTCAATATAAGGAAGGAGAAAAGAATGATCGACATCTTCAGTAAAAAGAACCGCTTTCATTCCCGGTTCATCAAGTGACAGGTTTGCAACCTCTAGAATATTCGTACCTTCCATAAGATCGAGAGCATCTCCACCAACATCCTATATCTTTCTAACATAGATTAGTATGTTGATATAACAGTGAACAATATTTTATATTTATAAATGAAGTTGCTTCGATTAATATAATTATTTATTTGTCGAGTCCCTATGCACCCGCACCCACACCCACATCCGCATCCCGTGTCACCATATCCGAGTTGGTGCTACTTTGAATATCGTTGTTCAGCTTTTGTTGCCTACGTGTCATTGAGCTAAGGCTATTTTTGTAGTTGTAATGTGTCAAAACAAACACATACCCACACACATACAAACACAAACACAGATAACTCGATTGCTACAATGGGCAACTAAACCTCAAATCCACCATAATCCACCCGTGCTCTCCATCAATTCCCTCAATTAGTCTTATAAGTAGTAATCATTCGAAACATCAATCAATTCAATATCACCCCACTCGTAAGGATGATGCATTACCGAAAACACCTTCCTCTTGTCATTTCAAACAACAATTAGCTCAACCTTACAAAGTTGTCAACTATATTGCCACAGTATAGTAATTGAAACACGCCACAACTCTCTTCAAAGAAAGACATTAGATATCTAATATCCATCGGGATTAAAATAACAAGTAGATAAATTACTACCACCTATCTGAAACAAATATGTTACAGTTTACATATACACACAAGATAGGCAAATTGTAATCCAATACAACAATTGAATCATGACAAGCCACATATCCCCCAAAATCCAGAAGAGTTCAGTTCAAGTTTACAAAACCATGCTGCAATCATTTGTATATGTTATAAAGCTAATCTTAATTGTAATAGACAAATAGAAACAATTTAATTTAGTTTCCTCTTCCTTTTGAAAACACAGTTCTATAATGGATCAATTAGATGCAACTTCTTTCTCAGCAACCAAATAACTAAAAAAAATCCATGAGAAGACAATACCCACCACAAAAAGAAAACTACATATTCAGGACTTCCAATTAGAATAATACCCTGGTTCTCCCGAATCACAATATGCGGATCAGAGTAATGTAAACACTCCACACTTTGCAATCAATAACACAAGAAGCGCAAAGAAACATGTATTCGAGGGAATTCAAAGCAGAAAAAAGAGCGAGAGAGGATAGAATATAATACCATGTTTGAAGCCCACTTCTCCTCATCCTGAACCTGAGAACGGACAAAGACTTTCAGCTTATCCAGCGATATCCCGGCGTCCGCCATTGATGCTATCGGAGGGAAGGGTTGGGTACTAGGTGTTAGGGTTTTCGCGAGGAGAGGAGTAAAAGTTGGACTTTCCGTTGAAGGGTTTAGGGTTTTCAACGTAGAATTACTATCGAATGGAAATATAGAATACCGAGTATGTGACGGTAATTATGTCTTCTATGCTCAATAATCAGGTTGGGTTGTGAATTTTAATTAAGCCCAAGCCCAATCCAGTTCAGAATTGGGCCAACCTGACCCAAGTCTATGCATATTAACACCCGAACATATTTAAAAGCCCTCAAGTCATTTCAAAGTTTATTTACAAATTATTGGAATCCAACATTGAATACACATAAGCCTAATCCAATTGATTGTCAACCTAATCACCTCTCATTGATAAATTCTTGATCGTTTGTTTTAAGGAAAATCAAACTTTTGGAAAAGTTATAATTTTTTGGTGTTTGTTTTAAGAAATTTTGTGTCTTGTGTTACATATTTTTGTAGAAGATATACGGAAAAACTAAGCTTATTTGTTTATGTAAATTACTACATTAACCATTCTTGGTGGTTCTTTGGGTACTAAGAGAACCTATACTATTATAAATAACTTTTTTTTTTGTTAAGTAAGCGGGGAGGAGAACTCGATCTTGGATACCATGAAGTTGAGTTTATGCCTTAAATATCTCAACTGAGGGGTTGGCAATTTTAAATAAATACTCCAAGCATGGTCTTGTATGTATCATATATCGGATTAGAAATCTAAATATCCCCCGGTTAGAAATTGGGTTGGGTTTTGGTTTACACATTAAGCCCAAACGGAGCTCGGAGTTGGGCCAACCTAACCCAAATATATGCATTTTAATTTTTATTAATCATATTTGTAAGCCTCCAAGTCAATCCTCAACCTAAATTTGTTGTGAACACAAACTTATTCTATTCATCAATGTACGCTAAAGGGATGTTTCTCAAGTCTTGTTCAGCAAATATGTTGGATCTTCTAGAGAAGTATACCCTCCATTGCTCAATTTGGAAGAAAAAAAAAAACTTGTTATGGGACCTACTTCTACAGTGATTTCATTAATTTTTTATAATATAAGGATTTCAGGATCCACAATTTGTTCGTTTAAAATTATAGAGTTTACAATTTAAATCCAAATGTTTGAGAGATGTGTCATATTACACCATATTTTTATTTTCTCATATTTAAAACTTATCGGATTTTTTCTCCATCATTATAAATGAATTGTAGAGCGTAGGAAATTACGAAACCCCTAAATACACAAAACATACAATAATTTGGGATAAGAACCTACCCATAACGTCCGACAAAGTACGGACTCCAATCCTATTCTTGTCTAGGAAAAGGCAAAATGTCAATTCGAGGTCAGTAAAGCCATGCAAGCACCTACTTCCAGCCAATTCTGATTGAATTATTGAACATATAGATGGGTGCTCATTTTCATTTTTAGACATATATATTGGGGTATCAAACATTATTCTATATATATATATATATATAAAGTAATTTTCTTATAAGGACTTAGAATGCATATCAGAGTGCTAAAAAGTGAAATGACAAATGAAATCCACTAATTTGAGTCTCTAGATATTCCGTGGTCTGCATTTTAAGCCAATATGTTACTTTAAGTCCGTATCGTTTAATATATATATATATATATAGAGGGTATTGATAACGTATGCGTAAAGAGTGTTTGTTAAGGATTCACTATAACATACCATAGTATGTCATGATGTGATGAACATTCTCTTACCTAAACTTTTAAACTTAAAATACATATATATATTTTTAAATTCTAACGCACTTTTTTCATCATTCTCTAATGTTCTAAGAGCACAAATTATCATTGTCCATATATATATATATATATATATATATATATATATATATAGAGAGAGAGAGAGAGAGAGAGAGAGAGAGAGAGGATGTTCTCTCTATTATGAGGTGACCAAAATAACAGTGCATTTGGTCATACATGTGAACGTGATTGTTGCCAAATTGCCACTACAGCTGTGATGAAGTTATAGCTATGGCAACTTGATAGTTATTAAAGAGAGAACACCTTAGTTGAACAAATTAAATCAATGGCAACCTCAAAGCTCTTCCATTGACTTACCATCCATCCAGTCAATTATATCCACTTGATTCTCCAACATTATCTTCTCAATAATGTTGGTGATCATGTATATATAGATTGTCATAGCCAGACAAGTTTCTCAAGAATGCAGAAAATGTCTTCTGCAATTTTTGCTATCCTCTTACTTGTTCTTGGATTCCTATGGTTTTCCATATTTTCTCAATCCAAACAGGGAAGAAAACTCCCTCCCGGTCCCCGACCCTTGCCGGTGATCGGGAACCTACATGTGTTAGGCACCCTACCACATCGAAACCTGGCCAAATTAGCCAAGAAATATGGATCAATTATGTCAATAAGGCTCGGGTCTGTGCCAACCATCATTGTATCGTCCTCTGATGCAGCAGAGCTGTTCCTTAAGACATACGACACCGTTTTCGCTAGCCGGCCTAAGACTCAAGCTTCAATCTTCATGTCCTATAACAATACGGGTGTGGCGTTCGCGGAGTACGGTCCATATTGGCGCAATATTAGGAAACTGTGTACTGAGGAGCTGCTGAGTGTGCTGAAAGTTGAATCCATGGCACCATTGAGGGTGAAAGAGCTTGGATTTCTTGTTGAGCTGATTAAGGAATCTGTCGTGGCCGGGGAGGCTGTGGATTTGAGTGAAAAGATCGGAGAGTTGATCGAGAATTCCGCGTATAAGATGGTTTTTGGGAAGAACAATGACGATAAATTTGATATCAGATCATTAGTTTCAGAGGCATCACATTTGGCTGGAACTTTCAATGTATCAGATTATGTGCCCTTCCTAGAGCCATTTGATCTTCAGGGTCTGAAACGGCGTATGAAGGCGTATAGCAAGACGATGGACGATTTCATAGAGAAGATGCTAGAAGAGCATGAGAAGAATGCAAAACTAAATCAAGCACAAGATCATAGGGATTTCATTGATGTTCTGCTTTCAGTAATGGATCAACCGACGGGAAGTAGTTCGAGCGATGAAAATCCGGCGACATACACGGTTGATCGAACCAATATCAAAGCTATCATATTGGATATGATCTTAGGTGGATATGAAACTACAGCTACTTCAATTCTATGGACATTTTCAGAACTATTTAGGCATCCAGAAGTACTGAAAAAACTGCAAAAGGAGTTGGAAAACGTTGTTGGAACGAACAGAATGGTCGAGGAGACAGATTTGAGTAAATTAGATTACCTAAACATGGTTATCAAGGAAACATTCAGACTACATCCAGTCGCGCCATTTCTAATTCCGCGGGAATCAATCGCGGATATTACAATCAACGGTTATCACATCCCAAAGAAATCACGAATCCTGGTGAACTCTTGGGCAATCGGGAGAGATCCTAATTCGTGGACGAGTAATGTTGATGAGTTCTTGCCGGAGAGGTTCATGGATAGCAACATTGAACTAGGAGGACAAGATCTTCGGCTTATACCGTTTGGTTCGGGGCGAAGAGGGTGCCCAGGAATGAACTTGGGTTTGACCATTAATAGACTAATTGTGGCACAACTTGTGCATTGCTTTGACTGGAAGCTCCCTAATGGCATGTTGAGTAGTGAATTGGATATGAGTGAAACTTTTGGTCTCTCCTTGCCTAGAACCAATCACTTGCTTGCCGTGCCGTCCTCCTACCGCCTACTAGCATGAGATTTTTTAAGACATTGTTGTAATGTGTTTGTTTCCTGTTGTGCTAGATTTGAAGTTATAATTACTAGATCTCAAGAATAAGTAATTTCTCCAATTTGGCTTCTATGGTCATATGAGTACATTCTAAGCCTAAACATGGCTGGAAAATGCCACCCGCTCTGTGACCATTACCGATCATTGGCAACTTCAATATGTTAGGGAAACTCCAACACAAAAACCTTGCCAAACTAACGAACAAATATGGATCCCTGGTTTCAATAAAGCTAGGGTATATGCCAACTACTGTTGTTTCATCACCTCAAGTAGCTGAGCAATTCCTCAAGACTCATGACAACATTTCCGTGAACCTGACCAAATCTCCAAGCTTAACTCTTATCGTCTACTTGCTTAAGAATATCTTTTTGAAAATTGCCTAATCTTCAATAATCAATAACAAGGTTGTAATGGTGTAAACAGAAATGATAAGAACTTACCATCCACTTCTGTAGAGCTCCTCTATTGATCTTTCCTTTCTTTGCTGCTCCTTGAAAGAGTTGAAGCACATCTTTCACCACCTCCTTTTCCATGAATAGTAAAAGGTCCTCCTCTATGTACCTAATTCATCGAGTAGGGAAACAATGAGAAAGTTCCATGTATACATATAACCACCAAGAAGAAAATATTGCAGCAACTTTAGAAGGGTACTAGCTAAACGTTCTCACTAGCGATCGAGCTTGACTTCATTGTGGAAAATCTGACAAGCAGCCTTCTTTGCATGCATTTCATCAGTTATTTCTGGTTTTGATCCATCGCCTTCTTGTTATCTGTAATCTATCGAATGTATTTGAAAGTGTAGAGAGACCTGAAGTATTATGAACTTGAATCATACCTTCCTGGTCCATAATCCAGATATCGCTAGACTACACTTAACCCCCTCAGTTATCTCCATCAATGGAGGCCCGGAGAGGATATGAAGAACATAATGATGTAACACTGATTCCTGCATCCTGTAAAAGAAATAACTCCCATGAAAAGAAGCAATTAACAACTTAAATAATAAAGTTTTCACGAGGCACAAAGCAGCTCCAATGAAAAAAGCGGCAAGAGACCTTACGACGGTTTAGATTCTTGATAGTCTCTTCTGATTGCTTGACTCCTTGTTCAAACAACAGAATCCATCCTGCAAGTACTGAACCTGACCAAATTACAACCTGAATACACAACATACAGCGCCTTATTCCTGAGGAAAAAATTATTTTCTATCAAGAAAACCAATGTTTTTGTGAGTTATTCCGTAAACAGTCCACCGGAGACTGCAACCAATATTGGCGCACACCATTCCTATAATTCCAAGACCCAAATCATGGAATTCTGGGATTTATGTACTGTCAAGCTAGCAATCAAACACCCCAAAAAACACAAAAGTATAATAAACTTGGCCAGAAATGGTAGTTATCATAGCAAATCTCTACAACTGGACAGGAGAACAATTACCCACTAATAAATTTTGCGATCATACGAAAGAAATCAAAACAGTTACAAGTAAAAGTGATGGACAACAACAGCTCCATTCTTTGATCATAGAAAAGGAAAATAAAAAAGGAACAACATTGAGGTAAATGCTGTAATTAGTTATACACGAAAGCATATAGATCAAACACATAATATAGGAATACGACATTGAAGAATAATATTCCTGTAACACACATATAGTTTAGTCTTTTGTCTTTTCACATCTCACAGTTCTCTAGTCCCTCTTACTCTGTAAGTTTCAGATTCTGATATGAGCAGAAGGTTCATCCTCATCCTCACGTCTATCATTGATTGGAACAAGACTCTCCACATAATTTATCACTTGTAATAAACCCTCTCCCCCACTGAGTTGGAGATTTTTCAGCTGTTGGGAGCTCGGATCATACAGAGACAGCTGGCCCTCCAAATCTTCCAAAAAAAACCCACCATTCCTCGAAAATTTTAAGGGCCTCACAACTCCAGGTATCAGTCCAATACTCGCTTGTTTGACCCAAGATCCTTTCACTCCTCTTTCGCTCATCACCCATATATGAACCAATGTCTCAGGACCCCCCCGAATGTAACGAATCAAAGCAAGCAATCCATTGAAGATTGCAAGCTGTGGAAGGCAATCACCCCAAGAAACCCCAACACCCGGCAGTGGCACTTTATCAAACACTTCATCTGCAAAATCAAAGGACAAGATCAATCCACCATTAATCCCATCTGCCCACCAGTAATAAACCCCATTATGGTACTGACTAAACCAAGGGACACCACCAGGACACACATCCAGAGACGGAATCTCCCTCCAAGAATCATTTTTCTGAGAGTAGATCTCAATTTGATCACATGAAGGTACACCCGCACCATCATCAGCGAAGTAATCAGTAACAAATCTAAGGATCTTGTAGTCATTGGCTTCGCAATCAAACCCGAACCCAAGACTACCAAATGACCCTGTACCTGATCGACGCTTAATTGGGGACAAAGGTAGAGTCTTGAATTCTCTAATAGCAGGATTCCACAAAACAATCTTTTCCCGATAACCATAAACACAGAGTAAGCCATTACAAGGACCCAATACGACTGGGTCATAGACTCTCTCTTCGAGAGTAAGCACCTCTTCACCAGCATCTCGGGCAGAAGAAAGAGAAAGAGAGAAGAAACAGTCCGCTGGTTGAGCACCATGCTTCATAAGGACCCTGAAATTGGAGCTACAGCTGAGATGGGTTTGCTTGAGATGGTGCTGCCTAATGAAATCTGGGTTCCTGAGAAGATCACCCCAAGGTTTGCAAACTGACTTGAATCTCATCAGAGACTTCACTGGAAGCCTGGTGAGAATATCAATCACTTCATCTTCTGGGATATCGGTGTTCTTCACAGTGGCCATTGCAAAGCATTTACCAGTTACCACAGCTTCCTTAATAGTTTTGTGGGATCTCAACAAAAAATAAAACTGGCCTTTATTTTTTTCTGGGTTTATACTTTATACAGTTTATGGAAAAAAAGAGTCTCTTTTCCTAATTAATTAATAGCAGTCGCCAGTCGGTGCGCTGATCTGCTCATCTGCCTGATCATAGTAAAATTCTCCCTCCCCCTCCCTCTCCCACCCTCTCTCTCTCTCTCTCCATTTGAGTTCTTTTTGAAATCATCCTGGGTAACATGTATCTGGGCAAACACTGTAATTTTTGTTCTTCAGGTGTCTCTGAAGTTAAATTCTGATATTTCTGAACTAAATTATTGTAAACTCCACCTGATTTTCATTCAGCAAACCAGGCTTGCTGCAAGAAAGGGTTTTAAGCTGCATAAGGGCCTTGCAGGTATCTGAACATCTTGCATCTTTATGATGACCTACTGTATCTTTCCTTAAGGAATTGAACTCTGAATTTATGGAGAAAAAAGCTCCATCCTTTCATCTTCAGATTTCTTGTTGGCCAATTGCTTAGCATGGTTGTGGACCCGAAGAAAGAGAATTCTCCTATTCGAGCGCAGGACAACCCTATCCTTGTTTTGGGATAAATATCCTCCAGCCAACCAGGCACATAAGAATTTATAAATTTCTGGCCCACAGTGTAATCCCTCAAGAAGACATATTTAAGAGACCAGCCAAACGTTTATTGACACCCGGAAAACCCAAACATCATCCTCCTCTTGCATCCACCATTCATTTGAGAAAAGTAATAACCTCCAGCAACCATCAACCATAGCTGTACAGTGAAAGCCATTAAAGAAGATATTATGCAGGCCACAGTACTCTGTAGCGGTAGAGGACCCCTTCTGGTTCATTCCATGGCTACCCAGAAACCCTTACCATCTGTTAAAGGAACTGTTGGCTCCAAAAAGGTCAGTTTCTGCTACCCATCATGATTTTATAAGCATGTAATTACTTATAATCTGGAATGACAGATTCTGCAATGAATTATTTGCAGAACTCAACTGTTGTAGGAACAACACAGCCAATAAAGCTACTTACAAGGGTGGAGGAACTGAAGCTATTAAGCAAAGCAGAGAAAGCTGGTTTGCTATCAGCAGCTGAGAAATTTGGGCTCTCTCTGTCAACAATAGAAAAACTGGGAGTTCTCTCAAAAGCTGAAGAATTTGGAGTCCTTTCTGCAGCTACTGACCCTGGAACTCCGGGGGCTTTGTTGAGTCTGAGCTTGGGATTACTGCTTTTGGGACCCTTTTTTGTTTATCTTGTACCTGAGGATTATCCTTGGGAGATGGCATTGCAGGTTGTTGTTTCTCTGCTATCTGTGCTTGGTGGATCAGCTGCCTTTGCTGCATCAAATTTTGTATCCAACT
The DNA here is from genome assembly GCF_013401445.1 of Tripterygium wilfordii. Taxonomy (NCBI): domain Eukaryota; kingdom Viridiplantae; phylum Streptophyta; class Magnoliopsida; order Celastrales; family Celastraceae; genus Tripterygium; species Tripterygium wilfordii. The sequence goes on from NC_052251.1 coordinate 9,472,233, forward strand.
TGCAAAACTCAAACTGAATATCATTAAGGCCATATTTTCTTTGGTGTAATAAAGATTCTTGGATCAGAAAGCTACATTGTCATTCAGAATTAGCCGCTAACACCTCCATTACAACAAAATAAATACACAATCCTTCATTAACAGGGGATTATTATGCTTAATCTACAGCAGGAGTCAGGAGAAAGAAAAAGCATAGTAGATTTATTGTTACTACCAAATGACAAATATGTGCACCCTGTAATTTGCAGATGGCCAAGAGGCATTTGGGGATGGCAATATAAATTGTCAGAATAGTTTGGAAATGAAAAAAAAAAAAAATTTGAAGATGAGCTGTGGATGCACTTCCCTAATGATTTGTACCAGTATTTTGATGGAAAGGACTATATATTATCATCTAAATGTTATAAATTATCTTGTTCTCTTCTGCAAACAACGAAACCCAAAAAAAAATTCACTCTTACTTAACAGCCTTTCAGACCAATGAAAATCTTTACTCTTCCTGTACAAGTACCATGTCTCAATCCAAGCATTTTTCACCTTTTAGTTGCTCCTCCCAGTCAACAATAATTCACCCAAGTTTTTTACATTTTCATGACATTCTTTTTACAATTGGGTTTTTTCTTCCCACCAAATCAAAAAACTGTATTAGGAAGAAAGCGCAATATGATATTCCAGAGAAAATTCCCAACAAATTGCAGACAACTAAGCAGAAATAGGAATCAACTCATATGTGACATCTTCTGGAGAGAACCCACGGTAACTAAGTAGCATATTTATCCATCCAAAGTATGCTCTCAACCAAATCTTAAAGAACCAAGTATACAAGGAAGAAACCAAGCACACATACCCAATATTTTCTAATGGTCTATACTACATCATTTATCACAAAACCCAAACACCCAAATGCAATGCAAATTACGCTTATAACAGGGATCCTTGCCTTCAACGATTTGATTTACCAAGGCAGCATCCCCTTGTTCCCTATATAAAATTTATTTTCCATTCAGAAGGGGGAAAAAAAGGTTACCTTGCAGCATTCAGCTGAAGCCCAGTATGTATATTCCACCTATTTATTAAGTTTTACCCCATTTGTTGGAACATCGAAGGTATCTGACTGCCATCAATCAGGATTCAGGAAGCCTAAAATATCAGGAGAGTGACCTTTCAACATAATAAAGAGAACAACAAAACGATAAAGGAATAAAATTCTTCATTAAAGTTGACTAGAACTTCATGAATAAAAATCTCCATTACATCCTCTAATTTTTTTTTTCATAATGAGGACTCCTTGTGCCCGAAAAGTATTGCTTCCTGCATTTGTCCAGCTTGACAGCTTCCAAAAATGCCTCGTTCTTGCCTCAATACAGTTTCATTCTCAAATTTCAGAAGTCCCAAACATCTCGCAGCAAACTTTCCTATTGCGTTGCAACTCTTAAAGTTTTCCCATATCCAGTTCAGCTTCTAACAACATGCTCTAAATGTACTTACCAAAAAAAAACTCTGAACTTCCTTTGATTATTTATGCTCAGTTGTCTTCATTTATCTGAAACTGATTCACTTATTTTCATGTTTTCATAAAATATGAAACCGACTTCAATGCTACCCGTTATAAAGAAAGCATGCTACAATTATAATAATGTATTTGCCATGCTACTACAGTAACTGAGCACCAAACACAATAACAATTTTTATTTCTAAAACATCAGAAGGTTCAAAGAACATTGAACAACAAAAACTTCAAGCACAAGGCGAGTCAGGAAATAGAACAACACGCCTAGAGCAATTGAAACAGGAAGAGCAGGCAATGCCTTTTCATAGAGTGCCAACAGCAGCAATGTAACTCCCAGCCCTGCTATAATAGCAAGATAGCATGCATAAACTGTCATAAGATCATACATAGCTGCCCTGCCAACTAATACACTGTAAAAGATGAAGTCACCCAGTCCCAGTTTGATAGCGCCAGCTGATCCCAAGCCAATACGCTCTAGTGACCAACTCTCACTAGACAGTGCATCTTCCAGGCCATTCGATTGCAAAGTAATCCTATGATCAATCAACGGTGCAGAAAGTTCAGTATCTTCAGTACTTATGAGCCTTGTATTGTTATTATTATCACTACTAACTGATAAAACTGAACCAGGAGCAAAATTTGAACCCGGTGCAGGAAAGGTGGCGACATTTGTAGTGGAGTTAGACCCAATACTGGCATTCCCAGACGAATTCCCAATATTTCTCCTTTCTCTCCACACTCTCCTTTGAGTTGCAGGGCCACCAGGACCCGAATCCTCAATCACCACAGGCCGAGCTTCAAAAACCAATGCAGGGATTTCTTCATCCCTTGATATTGCAAGCTCTACCAAAAGCCTTAATGGCCCAACAGGCAACAAAACTGCAGCAAGATCATATAATGCCAAGGCAACCAATAGCACCCAAGTAGTCCATTCAGGTAAGAGAGTAAACCAATAAGCTACCAGAACCCCAATAACAACCAAATAGCTCTGAGTCACAAATATTGCCATTTTGGACATGAAAACTGCCAAAACACCCACAGCGGCGAAATTGAACAATACCACCAAAAAAGTGATACAGTCTATTGGTATCCTAAAATCTTCGAGCAAAAATAGCAGAATTTCCCCACCCATAAATCCCAAAACAGTAAAAGCAGAGAAACCCATGTAGAATTTCAAGAACCTAGTGCATCTGAAGTAAAACAGAAGCACCATAAGGAAGGTAGCAAGAGTGATAACAGCCACAAACACAAGCGAATTCAAAAGAGCACCTTTCAATTTGTCCCACCAGGAGTCATTGCCGGTCTCAGCATAGGCTATAGTGGCTATTGTGGGCACTGATGATGAAGCTGAATCAGAAGAGTCTGTGTTGAGAACGCATACCATAAGAACCACCATGAACATACAGATTGAGACCGGTGCTATGATTCTTATTATTTCTTCACCAAGAGAATCAATAATACTCTTGGATCTCTGGTTTTGCGCCATTTGTATACCAAAATTGTCGGTTCTAGGTTGAAAAGCTTTGCAGGTTTTGGTTCTTTTGGAGCTTCCGGTGGGTGGTTGTGGCCTCAATACGATGTCGTGATGATGGCAAAGAACTCCGCAACGTTCACTTGCTGACTTTTCTAAGTCACAGCGATTGCGACGGTGATAGTTTTAAGATATTTAAATTTTTTTTTTGAGCATATATAAAGAAGATATTTAAAATAGTAAATCTTTTACATATAAAATTTGTTTATTTTGAGTAGGGATGGTAAAAGTGTAAAACTCTATAATCAAATTTGTTCAATCCAGATTAAAACAAGTTTGGACATAAGTTATATGTCCAAAATCTTGATCCAAAAATAAAATTATTGTCTAGTTTAAAATCGGATTCGGGTCCAAACACATAAATTTTTTACAGCTTAGTTGTCTAGATCTAAGCCGAATTAGTTATTGTCCGATTTACTTGCTTGGATTTAAGTCAATTCAGGTGTGGTCAATTAAATACATCCAAAATCCAATCCGGGTTAGGGTCTGAACATGTAAATATTTTGCAAGCACGTGATATTGTTCGACCCGAAACTGATTTTTTGTCACCCTTAGTTTTGAGGACATATAAAAAAAAATTGGCACCTAGGAGTGAAAGATTCCTCAGGCATTCGAGCCGATGGGAAGTAAATAATTTTTTTGGGCCTAGTGGTTATTGAACAACTTGACATTATCCTAGTGATTATATTGTCGGCCTTAGAGGTGAAAGATCTCTCAGCCTAGGCGTTTGAGCCGATGGGACATAATTCCTTAGGATTTTTTGGGTTTCACGAGTAATAACCAATGGAACGGTCCTACTTCATGAGAGGGGTTAAGAGCCTTATTCTGGGTCTCGACCCAATCTTATTCACGTACTGAGTTTTGGCTCAGGATTAATTGATGACCCGTTGTGCATACGAGGTGACTATTCTGAGTTTAAAATTGACCCAAAAATGACAAAGTGACCGTTGGGCTGGGTCTTTCAGGTAAAAAAAAGAGAAGAAAATTTGTTTAGTGGAAAAAAAAAAGAAGAAGGCAAACGGCACCGTTCGCTCACTCCTCCTTTACTGGTGTGCGCTTTGGCACATAATTTTCGACGGTAGAAGGACCAAGGGTAGAATCAGCTCCTCAAAACACCCAAGCAGCTCGATCGGCAAAATTTTGGTCTTACTGGTCCGATTAGGGATTCGCGAGGAATCGACCCAATACACAAATGGCGATGGCTGCGCTCCGACGCGAAGGGAGGCGTTTTGCCCCCTTGATCTCTCCCCGTCCGATTATCGCCGCCCGCTCCTCTCTCATTCCTGAGTACGATCTTCCTATTCTCTTTAACTATCCTATCCCCTCTCTCTATATGTATATGTGTATCAAGTTTCAATGCAATTTATATTCTTCATTTGGCACTTCTCATTGTTGATCTATAAAAATGATTTTTTTTGGTGAGGGAATGGGAATTTCAGCTCAGTTTCATTAAACGCGCCTGTCTTATTTGGAGTATTAATTGGATTGATATGAGGTTGCAATAATTTTAATTTTATTGGACACAGTCGATCATGAGTAACGAGGTTTTGGTGTTCGTAGTGATTTTTTTCCCTCTTAGATTTTGAGTTTTTTGGTCCGCGTTGATCGACCTTAAAATGCATTGTTTTGCTGTTTCCTCAATTGAAAAAAAAAAAAACGTTGCTCCACAAAGCTGAATATATGTGTTCGTCAGGTGGCATTTCAAACTATAGTTTAATTTTGTGGGTTGTGATGTGAATATTGAAAAAAAGAGAGTATGAAACCTGGGAAATCTGGAGATAAAGCATGGTATTAGTCTAAGAAGTGCCTTGAATATCGTTAAATTCATGAGTTAGCTTCAAATGTAGAATTGTGCATCTATCTTTGAATTTGAGGCTGCCTAAAATCACACTATGTTCTAGGTATTAACTTTACCTTATTCACATGCTTTAGTCAGTTTAGTGAAGGTGTATATCCAGTAGGATTGGATCATATATGTTGAATATGTTTTCCTTTGGTTTAAGATATCTAAGAAAACACGATAAGTGGACTAACATATACTTTGATAAACATGTATGTTGGGCCAACGGGAGATGTTAAAAGCTCTGAATATTTCCTCCTTCCTGATATTTTCACAACTGTTGGGAAATTTGATGATAATATATAACTTTTTAATTACTGCTTGGGAATCAAATTACATTCTGATATTTGAATCATCGAATTCATTTTATAATTTATTACACTAGTTTATGTTTCTTGTTCCCAATTTTATAGTATATATGTGCAATTTGAATAACTAACTTGTTTGTAATTTATTTGTCACCTTCTCGGTGGTTTTAACAAAATTTTCTTTTACCTTTTAAAAATTCGAGTAACTTACTTATCATGAGCAGGGAGCAAGCCCCTCTTGGAGTGCGTTCTATCTCAACTCAAGTGGGTAAGCATCATTGGTACTTTTTTTATTTGTTGTCTTTTGTCCTAGTTTTCTTCTTTTTTTTTCACTCTTATCTTAACTTTTTTATGGTTGATAAGTTTGGTTGCTTTATTGCTTATGCAGTTAGAAATCGCATGAAGAGTGTGAAGAACATTCAGAAAATTACAAAGGCAATGAAAATGGTTGCAGCCTCGAAGTTACGTGCCATTCAAACCAAAGCTGAAAATTCACGTGGCCTTTGGCAGCCATTCACTGCCCTTCTTGGTGATACCCCAAGTATGTTTATCAACAAATTCAATCTATATCTATACTGCTCAAGTTCAATTAAGTTATTTTGTTTTATGATATAATTTGGCATGTTCATTGATGTGCATTCGTGAATAGGTGTATCTTAAGGTTTGAGTCATTGCTAGCGCTTGACGTTAATATTTTTTTCCCTCATTGAATCCAATTGGTGGAACCTTGGCTGTTCTTGGAATCTTTCAAATTGCCTTGTACATCTTGAAGAGATGACAGAAAAAGCTTTGGGGATGCATGAATTCAATTTATATGATCCAATGTAATTCAGATCTAAAGTATGCAATGTAGGTTAAGCCTCTAGGGAAAAATAGAATCACAACAGCATTCTTTTTTCCTTTTCATGACTTGTTTTCGGTAATTGGCTGATCTACATTTTTTGTGATGTCATGGTTTGATAATTTTACACTCACATATAGTCGTAAGCTTACAAGCCGGAATAAATTGACTTTTGTTACTTATGTTTTGAGACTTGGATTTACATCCTGGTAGGTGTCCTCCCCTGTTATCCTTAATATTTTAATGTATTCAGCCCCAAGTTATTTGACCCTCAGCTTATGGGGTTTACTAGTTTTGGAAGATGGTGACATGCGATTTCTGAGGAGCAAAATAATCTGCTCATTTATTTGCTCTTGCTTGCCTAATGTTTTGTTTGCTCTACCAAACTTGAGGAAACTATACCTTTGAAAATTTTACTTGCTTCAGTTTTATTTTAGATTATTTTTGTTATATTATTGGCCTCTTTAACCCCTTTTTTTTCCGTGGTTCATTATTCTTTTCCCACTACATTTTTTACATGTTTGTTGCATTGCAGGTGTCGATGTTAAGAAGACTGTTATTGTAACTATCTCTTCAGACAAAGGTCTATGTGGTGGAATCAACTCCACATCAGTTAAGGTTAGCAAGGCCTTGCTCAAACTGAGTTCTGGTATGTTTTTGCAAACCGAAATGAAAATTTGATGTTTGCTTATTATTTTTTGTTGCAAGGGGGGTTGAGTGTTAATGTAATCTCTAATGCTACAGGTCCTGAAAAAGAGGTCAAATATGTTATTTTGGGAGAAAAAGCAAAGGCTCAGTTGTTACGTGACTCGAAGAAGGACATTGAGCTTTCCATAACTGAGTTGCAAAAAAATCCCTTGAACTATACCCAGGTCAGTCTAACATGTGCTCTCTCTTTACTGCTATATGCGATATGGGAATCTGTATGCATTTGTGCACATCTGCATGTGTCTCTGTTATTTTTTCACTTATCAAAGTTACTTTGAAAGTTTGAATATGGTTTGCAAGTGTTAGATTTTCATATTCAAGTCTTATTTATTTTGTATCAGGAGAACTCTGTTCTCGGAGGCTTGAGGTCTTGTTGTCAGTTAATTCATTTTATTCGACAAAACAGAAAATGTTTATTTTAGAAGTTGACTCTAGACATGACAATTTCTTTCCTTTATTAAAAATCACCGATGCTTGTAGAAATGCAGCATGCCATTTTAGCAGACAAAAGAAAAGATAGTACCTCCTGAGTAAAATGGTTTCCATTTCAGGTCTCTGTTCTGGCAGATGACATCTTGAAGAATGTGGAATACGATGCATTGAAGATTATCTTCAACAAATTCCAGTCAGTTGTTTCGTTTGTTCCAACATTGGCAACTGTACTGTCACCTGAGGTGAGTAGGTGACTAATGCATCATCCTGAATGATGGCTTTTTTTTTAAATGTAAGATTGTGCTATGTGGTTTGTTAATATCAAATGATGATATGTTCATAAGGTTGTGGAGAGAGAGGCTGAAGCTGGGGGAAAGCTTGGCGATCTGGACTCTTATGAGATTGAAGGTGGTGAAACAAAGGGTGAAATACTGCAGAATCTTTCAGAGTTTCAGTTTTCTTGTGTAAGTTTTGATGTTTGAAACTTAAATCTATCCTTTTTATTATTATTATTGCACAACATGAGACCATGCCCATGGAAGGAAAAGAATATTATTGTAAACGTTTGCTACCTGTCATTTCACATTGGATAGGTTATGTTCAATGGCGTGCTGGAAAATGCATGTAGTGAACAAGGAGCAAGAATGTCGGCCATGGACAGCTCTAGCAGGAATGCTGGAGATATGTTGGATAGACTCACACTAACATATAACAGGTTTCTCTCTTTCTGCCTCTCTTACATCATGCAGGAACACACACACACACAGAGTGTAAGGTAGACATGAGAATTGTCTGGTAAGCAGTTTTCCTAAACAGTGAACAGATGATAGAGTGATTTGGCTACTTGGATGGGATGGATCAAGAGCTAAGCAACTATTATTGTTTTACTCCAGACAAAAAAAACACTATTGTTTCTTTTCCTTTTATCTATTTTATTCACCAGCGATCTCATTTACTTGAGCATTTTGTTACAGAACTCGCCAAGCATCTATCACCACTGAATTGACTGAGATCATATCTGGAGCATCGGCACTGGAGGGCTGATTGTGAGAATCTTGATGCTAAGCTATTTTGATTATTACGAAATAAAGCAATCAATATAGAGCCTTGGTTTCGACTTGCTCTCAAGTTTTTAAGACAAAATTTGTTTTGATGATTGAAGTTATTTTTGGATATAGTTGTACTTTCAAGCTTTCTGTCCGAATGTTGGATCTTGAATGGCTGTGAATTGAACTTGCAGCCTCCTCCTCCTCTTCCCATAAGCATGAAACCCATTTTTGATTTCTTCATGCTCAGGCATTTGAAAGCACAGAAATATACTGTACGCTCTCTTCAAAGCGGGGCTAGATGGGAGGGAGTTGAGAGTAATAGAAGTGGATGAGAACCAAACATTTTTGAACTAATCAAATCGTTTTGATTTATTTATTTTCTTTCCTTTATTTTGATTGGTTTTCTTAAAGAGAGAAAAAAAACCCAGTTTTATATTTCTGATATTACCTTCTAAGGTTCTACATGTTTAATTTTCTTTAGAAATTTACTTGAGTTTGTTTTTTATTGGCGATAATATTCTTATAGTCACGGGCTGTTTTGGGTCAATTTATCTTTTCTTGATGTGGAAAATTTTTGTGTGCGTATTTGTCAACGTGATTTAGAGTCGTATCGGAGGTCCAAAATGATAAATTTGTATAATATCTTTATTGGTTAAAAAAATTATATGGATAAAACTGGAAAACATTTGTATAATATCCATTATTATTGAATAGCACAAACCTACCCACTCTCATGTGATGTGCACATGTTCTTGATCGCTTTTGTAAATCTTATATGCATATACATTCAAGCCAAAAGCCTAATTCCAAAAGGGAAATTTTCTTTTAGGGTATGGCAAAGCAAATATAAACAAGAATTGTGTCTACTCATAGTCAGCTTTCAGGATTATTTTGATGTGATCCATCCCATCATTAAAACTCAACCAATCAATGTATTAAGCAAAAAAAATATATAAATGTGTAATATACTCAATAATAATGGATAAGAGATTTTTTTTTATAACTGAGAATAACATAATATAAATTTATTATTTGAATATTTGATATGGGTTTATATTTGAGCCCGTTACAAAAAAATTGTATTTAAATAAAATTAAATATAGTTTATTTGCTCTTCAAAAGAATAAAAATTGATATTTGCCGAATTGCGTGTACGGATGAGGAAACAAAATAACTTATATTTGTTTGTCTATTTTTTTTTCATTAATTAAAATTTCCTTAATGATGCAGGTGCGTCTCGTTGTGATATCATAGGCAAAGCCTTGAAGTTGTGCCTCGTGTGGACTGTGGATAACGGGGCAACGGTCATCCAAGAAATCCAATCTTAACAACGACAACAACATCTTCTTCTTCTTTTTCTGAAGTTGAGTTCCTTAATTTTTAGCCTCACAGCTTCGCAGATTCTGTTTCGACTAAAGCAGTATTCGACTTGTCGCTTTCTTCTCGTCCTTTGTGTTTGGTTTCGGTGAGGTCTTTTTGTAGCTTTAATGGGTCATGTACATTGATGGGTTTTGCATTATGAAGGCTGCTTTGAAAGCTTTTGCTCAGAGTGGTTAATTGGGGTTGTTGCTGAAGGCTTTTGCAGAAAGGGTTTTGTTATTTTGGTGGGTTTTGAGGTGGGCTAATTTTTAGAATTGGGTGGCCTTTTTGGGTTTATGATACATTGATACCTGTTTTTATAGGAAGAAAGAGGTTTTTTCTTTGTATTGCTGTTGTTGCGGCTGCTGGAATTGGTGACTTGGGATTAATTTTCTCACGTTTATAAGAGTAGTATTGGTTCTCTCTCTGAATTTTTTGCGTTCCTTTTTGTTTAGCCTCACTGATCGTCTTTTTTAAAAAACGAATTGATCGAGGGTTTTTGTCTGTGCAATAGATTATTACTGGAGAAGTCTTGAGGGGTTCCTGCATTCAGTTTTGACATTCTTACTTTGTTCAGAAATGAGTGCTAGGAATTTGTGCCAATGACTAAATTTGATCTGTGTTATCAGGATGGGCTCTCAATCCGTGGAATCGATCGTTTTCTAAAATTGATTCTTGTACTGAAAACTTTTAGGTTTAAAACTTTTTTGCTTTTGTGATTTTGGATTTATGGAACTGGTTAGCCCTGCCCTTTTTGTCTTGAGAATTGAGGTAGATTGGAAAATAAGCTCTGTTGAACTTTGATAGTGTAGTAACTTTTCCCAAGGAAGTGAAGCCATAAATGGACTTATGGTTTGTGGCAACAGCTGCAGCTACTGGATATCTAGCTAAGTATTGGAAGAATCTTTCAAGGGGTGAAAATGGCTCACTAGAGTTTGCTTCTGACATTCCCAACATTGTGAAGCCTGAATCTCCAAGCTGTCCCTTCTCGACGTTCAGACAGAGAAAGAGGCTAGAAAAAGATGTGTCTATTGATATGGGAAGTGGGTTGGATCCAGGATATTCAGATAAACATCAACTAGAGTGTGCTTCGACAGCAGAAGTGGATTCTACTGATTGGGATGTCCTTCCAACATCTGTTTCAGTTCTCATGGAAAATGATAATCTAATTGAAAATTGGGAAGGAAGCAGGCCAAGTGGTGATATTGGTAGTAATTATGGTAACATTTCTATGGAAGAATTGGATTTCTTACATGGTTCATTGAGGAAAAGGGGCTATCTCAGAGCTAAATATTTTCCTCGGCATTTTGTAACTTTTGTTAAACCTTTAAATTCCATAGAAAGTTGTCATCTGGCTCAGCTACAGGTGGAAGGTGCTAATGTGGAAGAATATATTCTTAGTGCTCCTCCATCACCATGCAGACCAACTATGAGGCCTTTGCTTGTAACTAATGGAAGCAAAATTATTAGCAGAGCACGTGGTGGTTTTTCTAGTGCTCAGATCAGAATTGATGATGATAGACAGTGCAAGGAGGGAAGCATTTCTGGTGTTCCTCAATTACCCAGTGCGGGTTATTCAGATCACCCCAGGAAACTAAAGCTTAAGAGAGGACAAGGGCACAGTGGCAGATTAAGCAGTTCCAGTGAGCTGCACAGTGGGGAGCACTTTCAGTCGCAAGACGGTAATGTATCCTGTTCTCTTTTAAAGATGTGGGTAGTGTGTTCAAAATTTTCTACTTCCTAATGTTCAAATGTTATTTCTATTTGATTCTCTGAATTAATTAACTTCTTTTTCTAGGAGTCTCTAGTCAATTCAAACTTATCGGGTGTTATACTTATTCTTTCTTTTTCTTTTCTTTTGTGTTGACTAAATACCTTATTTTGCAATAAAGGGATAAAAGAACATACAAGCGTCTAATTATATAAAGAAAGAGTGCAAATGTATTGCCATCAGATTGAGATTGTATTGTATATCTATATGCTAGACTCAGCTATCAAGCAAAAGAGACAATGCGAAAATGAGGCTCGTGTGGCAAGTACTTGAGCATTTAATGGTTGCAACGTGCTCAGAATTCTATGTTTGTTTTCTATATGATGGACAACTATAGGGAACATTAGATTTCCAATTGCCTTCTCAGGAATGGGTGGTCGCATATCCTTTTCTTATGGCTCAATGAGGAGCTTGTTGTTAATGAGCTTATACCAATGTAGTAGACATTTTGCAGTTGTAATGGCACCCCCATTGCTTGTATGTCTTGAACTTCAATTGTTCTTTGTCCTTTTTTTTGGGGGTAATAAAAGATATTTTTGTGTTTGGTGTAACACTTTTTGTTTGGAAACTGGATGGTTATTATTAGTATCTAACTAAATTCATGAATCACTGCTTTCACTCTCTATCCAGGGCCATGCAATGGGACATTTTTATTCTATCTAGGGATCTCCATTGGTATAATATCTTCTTTCATGAAAAATACAAGAGAAGTGAACAAATTGAAAGAATTGTTGATGCAGACAGAAAACTTGGTTCAAGATCTACAGGACGAACTTGATATGAAAGAATCATTGACTGTGAGGGAGCTAGGTAATGAGACATCTGAATCACAAGATGCTGACCATGCCTCTCACAACATAGCGAAACCATTTTTCTCCGAACACAGTAAGAATAATTTAACAAGTAATGGTAGTAATGATTCTAACAATGAGAAGGCTGTGGAGAGCTCAGAATCTATGAGTAAAATTGAAGCCGAACTTGAAGCTGAACTGGAGAGGTTGGGTTTGAACATAAATACATCTATTTGCGAGGGAAGACTGCCTGATCTTGATGAGGTCGGCATGTTTTCTATCTTAGCATTTTCATCAGTTTTACACATCTAGTTTCTTGCTTAATGGTAATTTTGTTCACATTTTTAGTCTATAATAAGTGCATGTAATTAGTTTCCCTGAATCTCTACTCATTTTAGCACCTCTTCTGCCTGTTCAACTGTTTCTCCATGTTTTGAATTCTTCTTAGCTAATAGTGTAAGATATATGCTTTGAATCAATTCCGTAATTTTTCTTCATCGTCTGTTGAATTTGATGAAATCTTTAACAAAGGTGGTCTGGAACATTCTAGAACTTTTCAGATTAAGACTTCTGGAGACTCATTAGGTTGGAAGTGATACTAACGGAACCTACTTAGATTTCATTTTTCTTATTCCCTTGGCATTTAGAGATGACGATTGGCCTTGACATGACGCTGGTCAAACTATTATATGGTATAAGTGTATAACCAGTTCAGGTTAGTAAAGAAGTTGTCTCTTTTCCTCAAGAACCATCATCCTGTTTTGTTCTCTGAGCATCTGCTATAGCATTCTATCCTTCTGTGCTCTTGAATGCTTTTGGTAGATTACTCCATTTACTAGTGTATGATGTTTTGAAATGATTACTTGCTCTTTCGATTTAGTGAATTCTTCTTGTTACAGCACCGAGAATATGTGTCCATGTGGTAGCATAAAACAAACGGTTGCAACATACATGGTACTGGCAACCTGGTAGTTGACACTCAACATTGAGACTGTAGGAAATTGTCTTGTTGGGATGTAGTTGGGCAGAAAGTAATGGGAAAAAAATAAGGGGCAGATTCTATATTGCACCCTTGTGTTTACTAGGAATTAGAACATGTTCCTGACTGGTGGATATACAATTTATTTTACAAGTAGTAATAGAGCCTAAACTTTGATGCAGCTTGACCCAGATTTTGCAGTCGACTTTGCCGAGGGCGAATTGAAAGTTGATATGGTCAATGTCCAAACCGTGGCCCATCCCGAGTCAGATCAAGATACGAGTGGCAACTCCGTGCATCATTTTCAAAACTTTGTGGTCTCACCCCAAGAACTAAGCTTGCGGTTGCATGAAGTTATTCAATCAAGACTAGAAGACCGCGTGAAAGAGCTTGAGACAGTCATTCAGAACAGCCAGAGGAAGATGCAGCACGTGGAATCAGAATACAAGAACTCTTGGAGAAAATTAGCATACGGTGAACTCATGTATTCCTCCGCGCCCGAAAGTCCAATTGCTAAAGAAGAAAATAGCTCCATGCCCGAGCCTCTAGTTATGAATTTATCGGGGGAAGCTCTAGATGCATACAATGAGGCATATGAAGAGCTAACGAAGACAAACGACTCAGAAGAAGAGAACTCACCATCTGGGGTTTACAGAAATAGCCATCAAATGGACATGCAGATTATTTCATGGGGCAAAAACAGCAAGGTAAATGGCTTGTGTCATACCCCCCAAAGTACAGAAGAAACACCGAAGGAACTTTGCTTTAGCCAGATAAAAACACCACCGGAGTACTACTCGAGGGTCCAGGAATTACTGGATGTTGGTATAAGTGCGGATGAGAATACCGATAGCGATGATGAGATGGATCAGAGGTTGATAAAGCACATTGTGGAGAAGACAAAGAGAGGTTCCCCTGTAGTGCTGAATGCACAGAAAGCATTGTTTTTGGTGAATGAGATAGAACATTGAAATGGAAATTAGAGTTTCTGAGATGTATAGTTCTATAAAGGATTTGTATTAACAATGACAGCTGATATACTATCTATTTTTCTTCATTCTAACCTATTTCCTCACAGGATTTAGAGTGTGAGATTTGATTGAACAAGCTCAAACATGGGTATGTTTAAAACCTAATAGTATGGGGAAATAAAACATAATGTTTCTTGGATAATGCTTGAAACCTCCAAAAAATGAGTCCCAAAAGACCCTCATTTAATGTGGAGTGTTGGATGTGAAGTGGATCCTACATGTGTGTTTTTAATCAATGACTATTTTAATGACACATAGATTTGAGAAACTTTTGGGGATAAATTTTAAAGGTTTCTAGCATTGTCCATGTTTCTTCCATTGAAATTGCCAAAACTTTGAAGGCTTGTTCATACCAACTGATATTGGAGCTAATGGTTCTCTCTGTCTGCATTAACATGTGATGGAACGATCATATCATCCCAATACATGGGCAATGAACCATGGATTGTCAAATTATTTTCCATTGGCATTTTTAGGGCTAATTGTTTGTAGTTTTTGTTGAACTATTTGTCATGCATGAGATGAATGATACTATGTCTAACAAAGTAATTTCAGCTACAATTATTTCTAAAGAAGACTATTTTTCAAGTTCACAAAGAAAAACAATTCAAATGCAGAGAGAGAAACCAGGATAAATGGTATAAACCAGTTCTAGAAAAATGGCAAGAGGCAAAATAAATATCAAAATCCGTCTATTAGTACTAACACTTTCACTTTGCTTCTGCTTCTGCTAATGGGTGGCTTTTCTCATGCCCTTTTTGCAAAGTCCCCAGAATCATCAAAGTTGTCCCTGTAATTTCCATCCAAAGGTTCACCAGAGTTCAGATCTCCAGCTGCATTGTCCATGCTGTTACCTTCATTTCCGCCAAATCCCAAACCAGAGCTTCCATCAAATCCACCACTGGCAGAGCTGACATTTCCTCCATAGGAACCATCACCACTGACAAAACTGTCATTGCCATAATTCCCTCTACTTCCAAAGCCATCACCACTAGTATTACCACCATAACCGCCTCTACCGCCCCCATAGCCTTGGTTATAGCCTCCACCACCACCACCACCACCACCATAGCCTTGGTTATAGCCTCCACCACCACCACCATAGCCTTGGTTATAGGCAGGACGTGGTCTATCAGTAGCATAATTCACCCTTATCTGACGACCATCAAGATCCTGGGAGAAAGAACAAATTATATAGAAAGAATTCTGTATGTCAAAACTTGCCAGAAGTTAACTATGGAATTTAAAATCAAAACCAACTACAAAAACAACAAAAGAACCATTCCATCACTAGTCGCATTATTATCAAACAGAAAATTGATATAAAGACTATTTCTGAGGTGTCCCTTACATTATATCTATACTCTGCACCAGCCTCCATTGTTATATTACCATGCATCCATAAATGGAAATCAAGGTCTAACGAGAACAAAAAATCTATAAAAGCTAGTATGCACAGAGTCTAGGGGGCTTGGGTATGTATTTCCCTATCACAAAACAATCTATGTTGAGGTAGTACCACAAATTATGACAATTCTTGACAAGACTACCGGACCTTAAAAAAAAACCACACTATTTTACACAAACAAAAAGCATGATAACGAATAATTCACATATACCATCATGTTTCATTGGAAAATCAAGACAACCTGATGATCAGATATACAAATTTATGAAACAGTAACTTTACCTGTCCATCCAGGGCCTGGATGGCACTGGAAGCATCCTCACTTGAAGTATATGTAACAAAGCCAAATCCTCTGGACCTACCAGTCTCACGATCCTGAATGATCCTAGCTGCAGTAAATATGTTGAGGTAATCAGCACATATAAACCAAAAAATATCAACTCCATACAAAAAAAGAATAGATGATAATCCAAAACAAAAAAATATGAATAATTAGAAACAGGAAAAGGCGAATAAGACAGTCAATTGTCAGACATCAATAGCAATTCAGCAGTAGAAACGTGCCCTTTTAGAAAACTACATACCTTCAACGACCTCGCCATATTTTCCAAATGCTTCTCTTAGGCCTGAATCATCAGTATTAAATGAAATACCTGCAACAACAGAATTGAGAAATTTTTAGCCTCACCTGGCACAAAACAAGCAAGATACAATCCAAAGAAAAGACAACTGCACCTCCAACGAAAAGTTTTGAAGATGACATGCAGCGTATTGCTTGATAAATGGAAGGTCTGGATGCAGAAAATTCTGCATTGACCTGTTTGGTTGCGGTCTGCCTGAGTATATTTCCAACCTTACTAAGGAAAGCCATGACAATGACCTAGCGTAAAGCATAAAGCACAGAGTTCACATGAACTTGTATAATCATAGGAACTCACACCTCAACATATACAATTTCAAACTCCAGAAATACAGTCATCAAAAACGAAAAAAATTGTTCTCCCAATAGATTCTCGGATATACACAAGCAATTACATCATTACAAATGGACTTGAATTTTTCATCAGTAATTTAATTTAAGTAAAAGACGAGAGACCATCCAGCAAATTTTAGTCATTCAGGAATGAATGAACTACATGATGATACCTAATGAAAGTTAAATAACATTACAAAATACATATATGTCAGTATAACCAACATATACAACAGTGGAGTATGCAAGTTGGAATTATACAATAATCACATGAAAGTTGGAATCAACACCATGGGTGTAAACATAAAAATTATTCTTTCTTGAAAAATTAAAAATAAACCTCCTTTAGGGCACAATGGGAAAGAAAAAAGGTAGAGCAACCTATCACAGATTCTTAACTCTCAGAATAACACATTTACCTAAGAAAAAGGGTTTCAGAGAACAAAAACCTCACAAGTTATCAAATCATTCTCTCTCCACCAGATAAGACACGAAACATTGAAATCAAACGAAGATCTTCAAACACGCAATAATGAAAGCTTAAAATCCAAATTAAGATAGTGAATAACTGGCCCTGAACTAGATACATACAAAAGCTCAATCTTACACAGATATACGAAAGATTCAAAAGGCTTATCAAGTCCAAACGGAATCAAACCTAAAGACAGAAGCGATCAAGAGAGAAACACTACGAAGAGAGAAATGAAGCGAAGTTTAGGGTTTTCGAAGGAACGTACCGGTTCTACGCTTCTCGCTGGTACTGCTGGACTAAAACCCTACTGAGGCTTCGTTTTATGTAGGCGAGGGAAGTGTAATGTGGACTGTTCTAGGAGGATCTGGTGCTTTAGATTTAAACTTGGTGATTACAGCCGTTGGATGAAAGATTCGGGGAATAAGGAATGACGCGTCGATTTTCCATTGGATCGTACTACTTCCTCTGTCACAGGATGGAGATAGTTTACCCGTTGCCCTTTTCGGGGACGAAAATATCCGGGTCGAAATGACGGTTTTAACCTTTGAAAATATAGAAGGATCTTTATTTTTAAAAATATTTTCTTTTTTCTCCCCTCATTTTATTGATAACTAATTTGTATTTTGGAATAACAAAATAATTAGTGTTATTTCGGAAAAACAGAATTAGTAAATTTTGGAAGTAGAAAAACATTTCCAAAATACTATTTGAAAAAAAAAATTCCAAAAGAATATATTTTATCCAAAAAGTAATTACCAACAAAAACAAATCAGCAATGTACAATTCATAATTAGTGTTATTTATGGAAAAACAAAATTAGTAAATTTTGGACATAGAAACACATGTCCAAAACAATATTTGACCAAAAAAATTTCTAAAAAACTATATTTTTCCAAGAATTAATTACCAAAAAAATATCAGTAATATACACTTGATATGCCAGAAATTGACTAGATTGAGAATAACTTACAACATGTGACTAGTAATTTTAGGAAATATAGTCTTTTTTTTGGCTAGATTATGAGAGCAGAAAAGAAAATGTAGTAAAATTTAACAGCAATTCTATCAAAATTCATCAAAACAAATCAGAATTTCTTTTGCCTCGTAATATAATCTACTCTCCTCTATTATTGGTTTTATGTTATTTTTTTATTAATTTATTGTACCTAAAAAATAGTGTTCATATTCAGCTGCAATTCTCCATGGCAATACCTTTGATTTGAGCTCCTGCCACTCAGAGAAAACTTGCAACTCTTCATCACAAAAGTGAGCTTCAAATGCCTTCAACAAACCACTTCACCACCACACTTCATAAACAAAAATTTAGAGACATCAGATTCTTATTTTTCAAGCATTTCTCACAATATTTTCATCCAATCCCAGCACCCACAAACAACATTCAAATGCACAGTTCATTAAAAAAAAAAAAAAAAAAAAAAACTGCACAAGATTATTTAACACTCACTTTGAACCAAATCTGTATACAAACTCTGGTAAAAGCAAGAGCCAGAAACCCCAGAATGATTCAAAGCTCAAAACACAAAATTACAGCAGTTACAGCATTTGGTACAGAAAATTTCTCCATTTGCTTAGCTTAACAGTGAACTTATTCAAACATCTCATCATCCTCATCTATTTCTTGGATCTTCATCTTTTTCACGGTCTGAGAAGCATCACTCCTTGGTCCATTAGGTATCTGAATCAGCACATCAGATTTCTGCCCAGTTTCAGCGTTCACAAGTCCACCATTTTTCTCCACGCGGAAGACCAAGTCCTTTCCATCTGGTCCTGCATCAATGTAGACAGTTGAATTCTCATCAATCTCCTCCCTTATCAGCATCCTTGATAGCTCTGTCACCACCTTCTTCTCCAGCCATCTCCGAATAGGCCGAGCACCATAAACCTGAGAAGAGAAGAAAAGAAGTATGCCGTGTTAATATCTTCCATCGAGTATTATTGAAGACGGTTTGTAGGATATTAGGGTTAAATGACTTACGGGGTCATAGCTCTCCGCCAGTATATAATCCAATGCCGCATCAGTAACAGCCATAGCTATTCCTCTCTCAGCAAGGCGGCTAGCAACATCCTTCATCTGCAACCTGGCTACTTTCCTCAACTGTTCATGGGATAGAGGATCAAAAACAACGATCTCATCAAGCCGATTTAGTAGCTCTGGCCGGAAGTGCTTCTTCACCTGTCAAAATAACCAAAAACATTAAGCACACATGCATGAAAATCTACAGGATAGGTTATCAAAAGAGAGGGCAGCCGAGTTAATCTACCTCTTGCATAACACGATCGCGAGCAACTTGCATCGAACATTTGCCCGTAAGTCCTGAGAGGAGGTGCTCTGCCCCAAGATTTGAAGTCATGATGATTACTGTATTCCGGAAGTCAACCGTGCGTCCTTGGCCATCTGTTAACCTTCCATCATCCAAAACTTGAAGAAGAGTATTGAACACAGAAATGTGTGCCTTTTCCACTTCGTCGAACAGCACAACACTGTAAGTTCTGCGCCTTACAGCCTCTGTAAGTTGCCCTCCTTCCTCATGACCAACGTATCTGAAAACCAAAAGAAGTGAGATAACATTCTTTCAAAACCATACACTGCACAATCAAAAACATATAGTGCAAGGACACTTACCCTGGAGGAGCACCAATTAGACGCGACACAGAGTGCTGCTCCATGTACTCAGACATGTCTATTCTTACAATAAGATTCTCATCATCGAAAAGCTGCTCAGCAAGGGCCTTGGCAAGCTCAGTCTTACCAACACCTGTTGGACCAAGGAAAAGGAAGGAACCAGTAGGTTGTTGGGGTCTTCCTAATCCTGCCCTTGATCTCAACACAGCCTCAGCGACGGCACTCACTGCTTGGTCTTGTCCAACTACTCTCGTATGCAACCGCTCAGCGAGACCAATCAATTTCTCTTTCTCATTTTGGCCAAGTCTAGTGACAGGAATGCCAGTCCATCGGCTCACCACTTCTGAAATGTGTTCTGGCCCCACAGTTTCTGTTAACATTAGGTTCTCCTCAGTGTTGGATTCCAACTGTGCAATGGCAGCTTCAACTTCCTGAATTGCCCCATATCGCAAGTCTGCAGCTCTGGCTAAATCATATCTTCTCTCCGCCTCTTGCAGAGCGATCAGGAGTTCCTCTCGCTTCTGCTTGAGCCTTCTGATCTCATCAATCCTTTCTTTTTCTTTCCTATATTTCATCAATAGAGGCTGCAACTTATCCCTCAAATCATCCAACTCCCTTCGTACCTGAGAAAAGTCGAGAAAATAAGAAGTGCAAACAAAGCAAGATACTCTCCAACCATTAATCAAGTACAAATATAAATGTAAAATATACTTACTTCAACCAGCCGAGCTTTGCTAGCTTTGTCCTTCTCCTTCTCAAGTGCGTGAAGTTCAATTTCCAATTGCACTTTCTTCCTCTCAAGATTATCAATTTCTTCAGGCTGACTATCAAGCTGGACCCTCACATTCGCACAGGCCTCATCAACTAAATCAATTGCCTTGTCAGGGAGATGGCGCCCTACACATATAAAACACATTTACGCTTCATTATCAAATTCAAGGCCACAATTTCTAGGCATACCAGTCCTCATCTGCATAAGTATAATTCATAGCATGGAAAAGAGACTACATACCAGTGATGTATCGGCTAGACAGCTGCGCTGCAACCACAAGAGCCCGATCCTGAATTCGAACACCATGATGGCCCTCATACTTCTCTTTCAGCCCACGAAGGATGCTAATTGTATCAGTAACACTAGGCTCTGCCACATACACTTGTTGGAATCTTCTCTCAAATGCAGCATCTTTCTCCACATATTTCCTGTACTCCTCAAGCGTAGTAGCACCGATGCACCGAAGCTGACCTCTAGCAAGCATTGGCTTGAAAAGGTTAGCCGCATCCATAGACCCCTCCGTCCTACCAGCGCCAAGAACAAGGTGTATCTCATCAATAAACAGTATAACTTTTCCCTCTGCATCTTCGACTTCTTTCAAGACAGCCTTTAACCTCTCCTCAAACTCTCCTCTATACTTAGCTCCAGCCACCAGAGCACCCATATCCAATGCAATCAGCCTAACGTCAGCAAGATTACTTGGCACATCCCCTCTCACAATTCTCTGAGCCAAGCCTTCTACCACAGCAGTTTTACCAACTCCTGGCTCTCCAATCAGTACAGGGTTGTTCTTAGTTCTACGAGAAAGAATCCGTATAACCCTTCTGATTTCTTCATCTCGGCCAATAACAGGATCAAGCTTCCCAGCATCTTCAACAAGGTCTCTCCCATAAGTCTTCAGAGCCTGAAATGTGGTATCCCCAGAGGCACTTTCCACCTTTTTCCCTTCTTTCCCTCGAAGCTTCTCGACCTCAGATTTCACCTTTGCAGGAGGAACACCAGCTTCCTTCAACAAATCCCCAATCTGGGAATCCTCCAGAAGGCCTAATATTAACTGATCAACAGCCAAATGCGTGTCGCCACGGGCTTTCTGGGCAGCTTGAGCTCTCCTGATCACTTTAATGAGAGTAGTACTTGCTGGGATTTCATCTGGAGGAGGTGTCTGGGATGGGAGTTTCTTCAAGGCCTGGTTGAAAACTCTTTCTGCTGCCTTTGCAGCATCTTCGCCACCAGCACTAGCAATTGCTTGTCTCAGAATGCCAGTAGGATCTGATATTAAAGATACAGCAAGATGAAGTGGAGTGAACTGAGCATGACCCATGCTCATTGCCAGCTCGTGAGCCTCAGCAATTGCCTCATTGCTCTTGCGGGTGAATTTATCAGGATTCATCTTTCCCCTTGTTACCTAAAACAACTGCAACCACAGTCCAAAACCCAAGTCAGATCTAAAAAAGAACTAAATACTTATTTTAAATCTGTTTAAATTCTAACGCTATTTAAAATACAAAGGATTGAAGAATTCTGCAAGCAGCCAAACAAGCAAGAGTGTGTGTATATTCACTTTCCACTTTCACATTGTCTCCGCAGTTTAAATCAGATTTAACATTGACAATTCCCGTTTTAGCTAACACATAAATAAAAAAAAAAAAAAACACCAGTTCTTCTATTGAGAACCCTAACAGCAATATATATAGAATCCAAAGAAAAAGCAGGACAATAGGGCATCATATGGGATGTCTAGGATAATTACAAAGAAAGCAGAAGTGAAAAGGCAAAGAAACATAACCAACCAGAATTAAAGATTATAGAACATGGGCGATGACCCAGGCGAAGGTGAGTGATCATCAATGAAAGATAGAATCGAAAATGAAAACCCCATAACAGAATTCTCATACACAGGCATTAGAATCGAAACATTCAAGAAAACAGAATGAAATAGAAGAACAAACGAAACACAAGACCTGCACCTTACATTCATAAGGACAAAACCGAGGAAAAGAGTGAGTGGCCCTTACCTGCAAAGTACGCTTTTGGGAAATGGCCTTGATGGGTTGCTTTGAAACGAATACAGAACTTCTTGAATTCTTGTTCGAATAGAGATCTTCAGTGATTGATCGTTGTTCCGGTTGAGAAATGGGGTAGAGGGAATTGCTTTTGTACCGGCGAAGAAAAACATCTGGAAGGTCCAGGAAACTGATACTAGAAACTACCAGATGGACTGGAGAGTTCTGTCTGTATTGCCCATTAAGTCTGTATAACTGTCACGCGCATATGAAGAGATTAGGCCACACTCTCCCCTCATATCCATTGGTTTTTGTCTTCTTTTCTCGAGTAAGTTCTTCTAATTATCTCAACCTTCTACATTTCTTAAATGAATATAAACAACTATCATAGCGCAATCAAGAGATCGTGAGTTAACACAAACAAGAAAAAATAAGAAATCGTGAGTACAAGTTCAAATCCAAGTTGCAAGCTGAAATTTTATTCGGATGTTTGGATGAACAGCTAGATGAATTCCACACAAAGGAAAAAAAAAAAAAAGAAAAAAAAAAAAAACCTCACGATCCATGTTATTTGGAAATTGTAAGTAATTCAATAAAACGATTGCAACATTTGCTAAAACTTTGGGTGTTGAAGATCTTATCTGACAGGAAAAAAAATCCATCAATTATTTACTGACTTCAACAAACAGAAGTTGTACTGGAACCAATTGGGAGAAGTGTTGCAAACTTCTACATGCAGATTCCATAGCAAAGGCAAAAAAAAAAAAATTACATAGCACTAATGGTAATATGAACCGAGAAATGAACCCTTATAATTTTCAAACCAAGAATTTTTATGTGCCATGAAAATTTCATAGAAGTCTTGTTGAAATTGTAAATGAGACTGATGCATGAGGTATATGATCACGGCAACACCCATCATCATATGTCAGATTTCATTCGTCGTCACTGTCGTAAACAAGAGCCACTCTACGGTGGGTTGGCATCTTTCTTGGAGGAGAGTCCTCGTCTGATTCCATCCCCTTGCGCTTAAGCCTTCCTCCAAACTCCCTCCCCTTTTGCTTTGGCTCCTGCACAAAATACAACTTGAGAAAGACTGCATCCAACATCAAACCCAGATAATAAAGAGAGAGACTACATCCAACTTCTATAATTCAGCAACAATTTTGAACGGAAAATGAAGCTTAACCAAAACAAATAACGCAGGCAACCTAATTGTTATATATCATAAGGCATTTCAACTGGAATGGCTAGCATTCAATTATCATCAAACCAACTACAGTACTGGAGGTTATAACTTAAGAAAATTATTTATTATTAATCTGAAGTTTGGAATGAAAAAGATGCGGCAGATTATCAAGACGGCTACCGGCCAGCTGTGAGCAAGCTCATATCTGTCTTCTGTTTCCTTGGAATCTGTAAAGTCATTCAGTAGTATGAAATGCAAAATGGCCTAAATGGTACTGTGCTCACAATTGGATTGGACAGATCAGTTCATTATGAAGTTCTCACATCTTCTTCTAGGTACAGCATCAAATGTTCTATTACAAGGTTTTATAGAGAGTACCGCTACCGCACTGCCAAAGTGTTATAATCATAAATCATTACAATTTGAAGAATTATCAAATATAGATTCCAACAAGACATCACCATTTTTATGCACCAATCATATCAATGTAGAGAACTTCCTAAAAGTAGTTTTGAGGCTTACTATTCTTGTGTACCAGTGTATCTTATGATGAAACATATGATATAAAACACGAATAAAATATTTGCATACCTCAGGCTCCTCTTCCTCCTCCGATGCTCCATTAAGTTCTTGCTCTTCTTCCTCCTGCTCTTCCTCTTCTTCATAGTCCTGCTCTGGTTCCTCAGCTCTCTTATGAAGGGGAGACCTTTCGTCTTCTTCACCATCACTTTCATACTCAGACTCCTCTTTCTCACTATCAGAGAAATCAACTGGACGGTGAGATGATTTTGCAGCCAGCGAGGGCTTGCGCGAGATGTCTTTGTGTCCCTGGGACTGATGATCAAAAGGCAACTATTGGTATTTTTGTTTCATTCGAAATTTACAAAGAAAAACTTTTCCGAAGAAAAATATTAGCACAATAAAATAGCAGCACCCTCCTATTTACCATTGTTCCAAAGTACATAAATTTTATCTGGGAAGAAATTATTTTCACTTTACTTGTAACTTTGATGAAAGAAATCCAACATATCAATTACCTCTACATTGTCCAATATTCTCCTACAACATAAACTTCTTAGCAAATCAGTGCTGTCAATATCATTTTCAATATTTTCTAACAATATAAGATTTTATTTCCCAACACTACCTATCCGCTACAAAAAAAAACAACATTAAAAGGTTATTTTGTTTTCTTTCCAAATACTATAAACAAACAAAGAAAACAAGTAGGTCTAACCAAAAGGGGAATGGATGTGGAGCGGGGAGGACAAGAGAAAGAATAAATATGCAATTCACATTATCAGACCTTCTTAGCATTGATAATGCGCTTCTCGGCTCGAGCTTCCATTTCCAGATCTTCCTCAAAGCGGTGCCGAGAGCGACGAGGGTCATAGTAATCTTGCTCGTCATCCTGATGACAAGGATACAGTCAAAACACCTGATTCAGGTTCCTATGAATATCGACAGACAAGTATTGTTGATCTTTACAAGAGAATATGATAATTACGAGCTCATCCACTTATCCAGATATTTAATAGTGAAAATTATGAATGGTACAAGAAAAAGAAATAATCCAATCTTTTATCTTATCACAGGAAAAATAAATGTCGAACATACAAAAGAAAAGGTTGGAGCCTTTAGAACTTGGAAAATAAAGGCATGAAGCATGTACAGACCTCATCGAGAGCATCTTCCAAAAACCCAGGTGAAAGTTGGCGCCTTCGGTCCACAGTTGGTGTATACTTCCGACTCACTTTTTCCCTCTTCTTATTAAGAAGTACATTAGCTCTGATTGTCTGACTGGCAGCCTATATAAGCATAAGAACAATGAAGTTTAAAATATACATCTCTCAACACCAATTACACCATTATAACCTTAAACAACCAGTTACCTTTTCTTTTTCTTCCTTTTCTCTCTCAGGGTCAATATCAGTTATGCAGTTCTTGACCTTATAAACCTTTTTATGCCGACTGTCAACAAGAGCAGTCAATAATCGATGAGAATTTGATGACAATGATGAAGGCATAAACCTCATCTTCCTCAATATACTTCCTTGTGATTGATACATTCCCTGCCAAGATGGATTTGAGTCCAGTCATTCTACAGATGCAATTAAGGTAGGGGTTTGAATTCTTTTGTTTAAAGAAAAGAGAGAAAAAAAAGACAGCATAGACATAGATAAACTTTTGACGTTTTCAACACAAATTTAGAACGAAATGGCATAACAATAAGACACTTCCAAAAGATGTTCGGAATAAGAATAGCATAGCTTATAAAACCAGAAACTGGCACTGGAACCAGATGAAGAAAAACGATGGCAAATCTTCTGAATTTGCTCTCAATGAGTGGCATAAACCTATAACTGGTTCTATCAAGCAAAACACAAATAAAGAAGAAGTCAACCCGCATGTAAGCCTATTTGTAGGACCATAAGTGCAACAAATATCTAAAGGCATGTATGTAAACCCTGAAGATCCTTGCCAGCTTCAAGATCAAGCAGAACTTTCATTGATCACTTCTGATTCTAGTACTACATATGTAGCCCTGCCAGAACTTTCATTGATCAACAAATTCTGTTCTTTTATACAGCAATGAAAAAAGGGTTAAATACAAGATAAATTCCAAATGTTAACACTCTAGCTGAAACTTTGAATTAGAGAGTGCGAATTTTCCTTCAAAAAACCAAAAGAAATGGTTGTAGATACTGAGAAAGAAGAGGCAAATCATGAATGATACTTACACCCAACCTCAAAAAGGTAGATCCTTATCATCTTACCAAGTGGTAAAAATCACTTGTCTCCTCTTGATAAACAAGATAAACACAAGATCATAGTGTTGCAATATGAAAATGTACACATCTAAGGCAGGCCCCCAACTACACTCCTTTTTTCAACCATTCACATAGAACCGTGACCTAACAAAAGCATATATGAGGTGGAAGACAAACACACAGAGGAGAGGTCCCTAAAGATCAAAACAAAATCGACCAAGAGCTATAGACTAATATGTAAATGAACATACAAATGATCCAAAAGACCATTATCTGATATTAGCAAAGTAACTCAGTCAAACAGCAGTATTTGAACATCCCTGAAACAAACAAGTAAAAGAGAAAATAAATGGTTTACAACTTGGAAGGTTGTTTTCCATTTTTTCCCCCTTATTTGGCCTCAGGGAAAATTTGCTTGGAAGTGAAAAAAACTTATCTAATTGGAGATGTACAAACAGAAGTGGGAAGTCACCTTTCCATGTTTAAGGAAAAGATGTGCTTGATCATGCTGTGCTTCTTGCGTGGATATGTCAAGGACTTCGTTCCCAATCAACAACTGCAAACTCCCATCCGACCATCTAACAAAGCGTGCATTGCTTTCATACTACAACATGACCAAGGGAAGAGTTCAAGCGCTATTTAGCAGATATGGATGAAAAAAGAACTGTAGGAGAAGAGAGATGGAACATCAACAGAGTAAATTAAACTTCCATATTCGAACT
Organism: Tripterygium wilfordii; assembly: GCF_013401445.1. Classification (NCBI taxonomy): domain Eukaryota; kingdom Viridiplantae; phylum Streptophyta; class Magnoliopsida; order Celastrales; family Celastraceae; genus Tripterygium; species Tripterygium wilfordii. The sequence continues at coordinate 9,499,337 of NC_052251.1, forward strand.
TAAAGAGCAATTAAACTTGTAATGCCGACAACAAGTACACATAGATATCCAAACAAGATAAGCTAAAGAGGCAAGTATTCATTACTTCATATTCCATCTTCACAATAAAGGATTCTTTTTTTCTGAATGGACACAGCAAAGGAATCCTTTTTGATAAAGAATTTCAACACAAACTTTGTCGATCAGAATCTAATGGTATCCTAGAAAGCTTGTAAGTATAAAAAGAGGGGAATTAGGTCCCACTAAGGGCTTATAGCAACCTCTCATGGAAGGAACTAGATGGAGTCTCCGCAAAAAGCCCGCAACTCTTGCAAAGAAAATTTAATCAAATAACTTCAACACAATAAATGCCATTATGATCCTTTACACAGTAAACTAAAACCTTACACATGGAAAAGTAAAAGACCTCCAAGCCTAATTGAAGAAGAAATAGACTTACTACTCCTAAGAAGAAAACTTCCAAACACTGATAAGGATAATGTAGACTAAAACAACAATTGAACTCCTAAATACAAGAGAACCAGAAACTTTCACACATACCAAAATTACAAAGTAGGTTGCATGGTTGGGATGTGATTAAATGTGTCAAATGAAGTGTTTGTATGCTATTCGATAGAGAAGCCATTGGTTGGTAGTTGGAAAAGTTTAAAAAAATTTGAAATCATTCAAAATCATAGACCAAAGTCTCTAGTCTCTATGAAGTAGGCCTTTCACACTTGACTCTTTCAGCTTCTTCTACTGCTGCTTTTTTTTCTTCTTTCGGTTTAACAGTAAGGCTGGTATACATAATAATTCCCTGGAAAGAAGTCTTCAGGCCAATAAATATGCACCTAACTACATTCCTTTGCGTGGGAAACTGCTTGTGAAGAACCTAAACCATGTATACTATTTAACGGAGACTCAGAGAGTGTTTGCAAATATACATTTCTTATGAAAGGAGAATGAGGTAACTTGAGGCATTTTATCTTCACTGTGCTTTGGTAAGCAAGATTAAGGGCACAGCTTAACAAAAAACATCTGCTGCATAGGCTCCCGCAGAGGAAATGGGGTCCACGGAGTGAATGTACACAGCCTCGCATTGCGGAGAAGCTGTTTCCATGGTTTGACCTGTGTCCCTAGGGTGTAGCTTAAAGAAAATGGAAATAACTAAGATGTCAGCCAAAAGGAGAGGAGGAGATCTATGGCTTGGAACCATTGTAATGAGGCTAGAGGATGAAAGGGAATTTGCCTTCTAATCCTTTGGCTATTTTTTGAATAAAAGGCATTTTAGTGATAGGAAACCAGCATAAAAGTGATGAAGAACGGTTCGTTAAACTCTCATTAGCACTGGTATCATAGATAGGGAATTGTAGATGAAAGTTGCTAATTAATCTCATGTCCAACTGTTAGCTTCTGGTTAGGAAACATGCCCTTGCGGTGGTTTGAAAAGCAACTCCTTTATCAATCTAAACCAATTTGCAATGCCAGTGCAAACAAATTCCAAAAAAAACCAAAAAAGGGTATATTTAAAATAAACTTACATGTATATGCATGTGCCATTGTGAATTTGCATGCATTGCATAATTATGTAACTCTTTTTATATTGATATTCTTTTTTTAAAAAAAAGGATAATGAATATGGATATTACCGATTCAGTTTAGCCTACTGCTTAAAATATAATACAAACTCACAGATGTTGTGCCATCAGGATTTCTAACAGTCCTCCAGCGCACGATATTGTTTTCTAATCGTATACGTCTTTTGGACCCAGACTCATCCATCACGAACGCATCTTCTTCCACAAACGTCTTTGGATCAAATGGTTTCGGCTCAATGCCCACTATATTAGAGAGTTTGATCATATTCATCTGCAAAATGAACACAGTTAAGCACCAAAAATTTTGCCTCAAATCTAGCAATCTACATACTCACGTTCTAAAGCAACCCATGTCTAGAGGTATTATATCAATGTAAAATACGTCAGACGAATTCGCTGGGCCAGAAAAATTTTACATAGAATATATTAATATAACACAATCAAACTAAGACATGTTGGCGACTTCTACTTAGAAGATAGTAAAATATCGCCACACAATCATTCAAATATTGACTGTTACATTCAATAAATGCTCGCAGTGACAAGAATGTTAAATATAATCAAGTACTGCCACATGAATAACTTTTTCACAGACGAATTGACGTAAGAAATATGATGTATATGTCATCATCATCATCATCCGAGCCTTTAGTAAATAATTTCAAAAAACTTCATAAACATTACTAGTCAGCAAGTAAATTTATTTTAAATGTATCACTTTAGTACACTGTTAAATGGTAGCAGCATTTTGTAGGTTCAACCTACTTCTATGGGTCACTGTAATTGGAATATGCTCATGTTCAAGCACGCCTACAAATCAAGGTAACTAACACATTTCGACAACTGAACAATAGAGCATACAAGCACGAAAATATAACCTTTGCAGGATCGGCTGGAGGTGGGTGCAGCGGAATCTCAAGTTCTAATGGAGGGCCAACTGGCTTCTCTTTATGTTTAGCCTCAATGTTCTCCTCTTCTGACTCATACTGAGCATCTTCATCGACCAGCAAATCCTCAGGTCTTAGATTCTTTTCATAGCTCCCTTCCTCTTCCATAGGGGATCTCTAAGGATTCATGGTATTAGATATAGTCCTCCAATTGAAAATGAAAAATATGCACGCAAGGAAGAATCATAAAGGGCAAAAAACATAAACACAAATGTTTCTGGTAGTCAACACTCACATGGGAATCATGCTCAATGTCATTCTGAACCACATAGTCTCCTTCTTCTTCATCGTCGGAGTCACCAAAAACATCACGAATTTCAGCAACTGGGTGGGAAATATGAGTTCGATCCCCCTCCTCCCCAGGCGACCTACTACTACAAAGTCAAGTTTCCACCAATACTCAATTCTCAATATGGTCAACTATAACACAGATCAATATACAATAAATAATCTCAATGTCTGGTAATTTCAATGTAAAAAAATCAAGAGTTTAACATATTATTCATGCAAAAATAACTTCTGCCATAAAAAACAACACTTAGCCAGACCAAGATGCTATGTTGCACTACAAACAACACAATTCAGGCACTTCAAATGAGGACCAAATTACCTGGGACTTCTAGCCTGATCAACCTCCTCTTCTTCAATGTCAGGATAATGGGCATCCTCAGACCTCTCTGAGCCGCTCTCAACCATCCCGCGTCTTCGGCTTGTGACAACTCTTGCACCATAGTCCTCTTTTTCGTCACTTTCTGACTCTTTCTCTTTCTCCTCCCTCTCACTTTCTTCCCTTTGATCACCAGCATCTAATTCCTTGGAACTTTGTTCTCTTTCACCCTCGCTTTCTCCAGGATCAGGCTCCACATCACGCAATTCTCCTTCACTCTCGGCCTCCCCTTGCTCCTCCACCTCACCTTCAACTTCACCTTCGTGCCCCATCCCTCCTTCAGCTTCATCCTGCAAACAAGGCGCGATCCTGATTCAGCTTCCCAAAACCAGAATGCATAAACCATCCAAAAGTTCCCAAAAGCACACCAAAAAACCCTAAGAAATTTAGGAAAATAAATACACTTAATAGAATATGAGGCGAGAATTATACAGAGGCGTAATTGGGATGGGGATTGGACTCGTGCTCGGAATCGATTTCCTCCTCTTCCTCGGACTGATCTCCGAAGAGGTTCTGCATCATCTGGTGCCTCTTCTCTTCCCCCATATCTCTCTTACTTGTGCCGGTGATCGATTGTGGATTGACTGAGAAGGGCCTGATCTATCGGCGGACGGAGCTAGATGCTGTGTTGTATGTCGCCTTAACCGTTATATATCCCTCTTCCGCTGCAAGGGACACGTCTGCGCTTCTGAAGGATGGGCCCTTACGTAAATTTCGATTTTATTTATATTTTAAAAAGGGACCGAGCTAGAAATCGTGGGTTGGCTCAGCGAGCCCAAACATTGCCCTGTTGGCCCCTAAACATGGGTGTTAAAAAAATTGAAGTCGTAGAAATAGAATCGATGGTCAAATCAATTGATTATTTAGTTATTTTTAAAAAAAATTATTTATAACCGATAGAAATAATCGTTGATAACCGATCAATTAATCGACTAAATTCATATCAAAAAACATATCGTTTTACACCCGTACCCCTGTTAAACGAAAAATGTACAAATATTATAACTTAGGGTAAACATTCTTTTTGGTCATTGACATATAGTCCTGTTACCAATCATTTAAAGATCAAACATTGTAAAATGATCACTGATTTTACTGAGTTGTTTCAAGGATATATTTTTATTGTGTTTCAGTCAGTCAAAAGTAACATTTACCCTTGTAAAATGCATAGGCTTTTGTAAATTATATAAATATGTTAAACCAAGTATACAAGTTTGCATAACTAAATGTACATATTTAGATAAGCAAGGCGGATCTACCATGGGCTCAATGGAGCACATGCCCCCAATGGGTGCAAGAATTCTATTAGAATAGGTATATGAAAAAATATGGATTTCCCCATATATATATATTATATTCTCTCCATAACCTCTTTTTTTTTTTCAATTTTGCTTGTTTTCTCATTTATGCATCATTTATGCATCATCCAATAAGAAGCTGACAAAGGGGTTTCGTATTCAATGTATTTCATTGAATATACTAAGAAACTAACAATTTTTTTTGTAAGTGCGGAGTATATATGCATTCCATGATATTTTTGTTTTTCACTTTAATTTTGCTATATAATCAATGAAAAATTAATTAGTTTTTTAATAAATAGCTCTAAAAAAGATTTTCGTGGGCGCTATCCCCGAATCCCCGTCAACTTTTCGCCCCCCACAAAAAATCCTAGATCCGCCCCTGCAGATAAGCATTGTGCATGTAGTGACAATTTTAACACAATTACTTAGAGATCTCATCCCATATCGAAATAGATTATTGTCATTTTAATTTTTTAAATTTCATAAATAGATGATTTTTACCTAAGATTTTTTTTTTTGAAACGGGAAGGGGCATTCAAACTTTTATCACCAATGTGATACACTTCATATTTACCACTCCAATTAGTGACACGGGTGTTATTTAAGATTTAATATAATGCAATTAAACATTTATAGAGTCAAATATAATGCTGTCATCTGCCACCACTCCTGTATCATATATGCTCATATTACTACATCCAATCCAACTTCAGACTTGATAGACAGACGGAGAGAGCCTGGGCCTAGGTTGCACCATCAGAGCCTCGGCCCGTTGTAAGGTCAGCCCATATGCTTCCTCCATGTTCAACTCATCAGGCTTAATTCCATCTGGCAAAGCCCAATCAAATGCATGGACCAAGGTTGCAGCTAGAAGATGGACCATCCTCAGCCCAATACTCATTCCTGCACAAATTCTTCGCCCAGCCCCAAATGGTATGACCTCAAAGTCATTCCCCTTGACATCTACATGGACCATCTCACCGCCCTCTAGGAACCTTTTGGGCTGAAACTCCAGTGGGCTGGCCCATACATTTGGGTCACGCGCAATTGCCCATACATTAACAAGAAGAGTTGAACCCTTTGGAATGTAATACCCGTTGATCTCACAGCTTTCGGCGGCGATGCGTGGCAAAGAGAGAGGAGTCGATGGGTGGAGCCGGAAGGTTTCCTTCACCACTGCTTGTAGGTAAGTGAGCTTTGGGAGGTCCAGTTCGGAGACTAGCCGGTCTCGACCCACAACTTCATCGAGCTCTCTTTGGGCTTGGGCCAGAATATTGGGCTGCCTTATTAGTTCAGCTATGGCCCATTCCACCGTACTCGATGTCGTGTCAGTGCCAGCTGAGAACATATTCTGCAATCATAAGACGGGGAAAAAAAAGTAAAGTACTATATGGGACCCATTTTTTTCTTGTATAGTAGTACTAGGGTTGTTAAAAAAACCACTAAAACAGAAACCCATTGTAACCGAACTAATCGGTCGGTTTTTTTAAAAAAAATACACATTTCTTTACTAAAAATCGAACCAATAAAATTAGACCAAAAACGACCGATTAATCAATTAAATTTATGTTTAAAAAAATCGACTAAAATCGACAATGAACACCCATAACCAATAGTATAATCAGAGCAGACAACCTTGTAACAGAAGTCACTACAGTGTCCATCACAAATATCCAAACTATTTACCAAATTCAAAAAATTATATGAACCCTACACTACTACTAGTAAATGGATTGGACATCTAGTGCAGTAATTTTTACTACAGTGACCATCATAAACGTTCATGTGGAATATATAATGATAAACATACTGGACGTTTGTGATTATAACTACAGAAAAAATACAGTGAGTTCTATTAGAGCGTAATTAACCAATAATTAGAAAGAGTGCAATACCAGAAGTAGTGCTTTAATTTCAATGTCTGTGAGCTTTCCGCCCTCACCGTCAACATTTTCTTTTAAAGAAATCAACGTACTCAAAAAGTCGGCTTGCTTTGCGCTGTAACTCTTGTGTTCCTCCAAGATGCCACTCAAAAAGGCATCAAATCTCTTGTGTAATTTCTTCATCTTCCCTGCTATCCCCTGTAAGTCTAGCCAATCTAAGGCAGGGATAAAGTCACTCAAGTTGAATTCTCCTGCTAACACCATCAGCTCCACCACCATTGATCTGAAGTCATTCGCCTTTGGATCGCTACCATCACCAAACACCCTTCGCCCTATCATCACCCGCCCTAGTGCATTCGCGATGCATATGTTTAATAGCTGTCCTAAATTCACTGGCTTCGTGCTTGCACTCGCGATGGCGCGCGTCAAAACTGCTACCTCCTCCTGTTAGCCATTTGAAAATGTCAAAAGTTATTATTTTTCGGAGTAATATTACAAATAGACCCTCAAAAATATGATCTCCATTTTCTCATGAAAACTATGAGGCATGTGAAATACTCTACTATTAATTATAAATACACATGTTTGACCCACTTAATATCTAACACTTTAGGTTCGTTTGATGGACAATTTTGATAATATCGTTAATGCTAGTATTAATTTTAGTAACCTAAATGCTGGTAAAAAATGATTGTAGATATGGTGTATGAAATGTTGATAGTGATTGATTGTATTTTTGTTGGTAGCATTTAATGCTGCTAAAATTGTTATGACAAATTATGTATAAATGTATTATGAAAGGAATTTCACATTTAAAATAAGGTTAAAAAGGAAAATCTCATACAATTTTTCACAAAATGGTTGAAGCTTGAACAATTACAACACAATCATTTTGGGGTGTTAAAATTGTATGAGAATTTGGGCCACCCAATTGTTGTTTGGTGCACCACCAACATTAATGCTGGTGAAAAATTGTGCACCAAACCAGCATTTTATATTCATTGAGGATAAAATATTAGTCATATTTTTGGGTCTCAAAACATTATTTTTATTTTCACTATTAAATACTTACTGACACGTGGTGGGTCCTGAGCCCTATAATGTAGAAAAAGGCCAACACGTGTCACATTATTTGTCAATTAAAATTACCTGACGAACATGTCGAAAATCATCCAATGCTTTGCCGGAGAAGAGATGGACGGACGTGATCTTCCTCAACATACGCCATCGAGGGCCATACGGCGCAAACACCATGTCCTGGTAATTATAAGCGATGTATTTGCCACCGGAGTTGGGTGGCCGGCTAGAGAAATTGGCATCATGGGTCTTCAAGAATTGGGCCGCCACGGACGCCGATGCAGCCACCACCACATCGCCAAATCCCATCTTGAGGTGCATAAGAGGCCCATAAGTCTTCGCCAAGCCCGCCATGGCCTGGTGTGGCTTTGGGCCCAAATGCGGGAGGTTACCGACAATGGGCCATGGTCTTGGGCCCGGAGGGAGGCGGTGTTTGGTACGGTTGAGCAATTTTAAGAGGCAATAGATGAGAATGGCTAATATGGACGAGTAGAGAATGAGAGGAGACATGGTTTTTGAAGAGGGTGGATATTGAAAGTGAGACCGAGTGATTTTTAGGTATTAGTCTCCAAGTGATTTTTGGGCTTCATTGACTTGGATACATGTGTTGGAAGGGTGGACGTGATGTTGAGTTTTCCCTAGGTTCTATGCTTCAACCACATCACGAGCTACCACGATGATTTACGATTTATGGTGCTTTTCAACTCTATATAGATCTCTATTAAAATTATCGTGTGCTAAAAATACCGCGGTAAGAAACCACAAGCGTCAAGCAATAATCTGCCTGTGGTATAAGAGCACTCACAACAGTATCTATAAATATTAAAGGCAAATATATCATTCATGTCCTTCAATTATTAAGCTTTTATCGATTTTATCCTTAAAGTATGAACTCAATCATTTATCCTTGAACTATCAAATATTTTATCGTTTATGTCCCGAGTCATATTTTCCATGGGTTCTATGCTTCTACCACGTCACCAGCTACCACGATGATTTATAATTTATGATTTATGGTGCTTTTCAACGTTATAGAGATCTCAATTGAAATTATTGCGTGCTAAATATATCGCGGTCAGAAACCACAAGCGTCAGGCAATAACCTGCCCGTGGTATAAGAGAATTCACAACAACATCTATGAATATCAAGTACAGATCTGTATGTAAAATAAGATTTAGATTTGCATGAAAGGGTATATTTAATAGGTATTATCACGTAAGGATTTAAAGTAAGGATCACTTTTTGAGGGTGTGGATGAGTGAGATGACATGTGAGACCCATTACTTTTGGGGCCAGCATGTTTCAAATTAATGGTGAAAATAATTGTTTTTAAATCCGACCCGAACATTGACCCAAATAAAGGATCGGGTCACTGCTTCAACCAATTGGTCATTGGTTGAATCGCAAGTTCAATTAAAAAATAAAAAATATATTATTGACAATTTGGTTGGTTTTTTCGAGATTTCAATAAGTTCTCATTAACATATTTTTTTACGATAACAGACCAATCGATTCAAACGGTCGGTCAATTTGATCCAATCGATTAATTTAGACAGCCCTGGTTACAAGTAATTCGAATACCACAAAGCTGGGGAGGGACAAATTCAATCATTGTGATGGAACTGGACCAATACCAACACCTCGCACTCGTCCATGTCGCTCCCTCCGGCCCAAAAACCCTAGCGCACACATCATTAACTGATCCCCATCCAATGATCTGATCATTTGTTGATACTGCATTTTCTGGATTTTGTGACAACTTGTCTTGAAGCTTTTCCTTTGATAGACAAAAAAAAAAAAAAAGAGGTGAAGTATAAACAATTTACAGCAGCATGTATAAGACCATTACTGCTTTAGTTCTTACCATTTTTCTCTTGAAGTGATTCATTGACCAAGCTTCCATCTTAAATACATCTTGTTCAAATAAAAAAAGAGATTGAATAAGTTGTGCAACTCAGAGGTCCAACGGTAGAGTTACAGGAGTCTTAATGCACACGGGAATGTTTACATTTTTTACAAGCAAACATATGACTCAATGGTAAAGTTGCAATGGTGTAACTTAGAGGTCATATGTGTCAATTTATGAAAACAATTTTTCCACAAATTATGTGGGGTAATAGGTTAAATGTTGAAGGTTCATCCTTTTTAATAGGTCGAGTTTATAAAAAGAATGATATTTCACATTGAACGACATATTCTAGTTCTTGCTTCAAATCTCATCTCTCACCTAATTCAAAGTAAGATGAGAATGTGGAATTTTCCAAATCCCACCCCCAAAAAACAGGATGGGATCCCACTCAAATTTTTTTTTTCTTCCTCTTCAAGGAGTAATAACATATTAATACGTTAATGATCTGTATTAAAATCAAGATTTGTGAAAAGGGTGGCATGGAAGTGGGACGGGATTGGGGTGGGACTTGTAACGGTCCCTCTGAGAATGTGGCTCATTTAAGATCTAATAGCACATGCTCCCAAAAGGGCCAAAACCACAACTTTAGCTCCACTCTAATTAATCCACACTTACTAGGTTGATTAGGTATGAAAAGAAAAATTGACATCTCAAGTTTCCTTTTTGATTAATGGAGAACTCAAGTTATTCTTTTATGGAGATGCAGAAGTAAATAAATATATATAGTCCCTCCTGGACACCTGCAAACAAAAAAACATTTGACAAGCCGACACCAAAGCAGAGAAAGCAAAGGCTACCTACAGGCTACATCCCCCATTATCAGTTTATCAATTATTACTGCTCTTACATGTAATATAAAATTATAATTTTTAACCCATTTATGACAAAACCTTTCTACTATTAAGTATTCTCTCTTCCCCTCCTTTCATCAATACCACCTCCTCCTTTCTCTCTCTCTCACAAACTGCTGCAACACCTTCTTTTGAGCATTTTATAGTCTTATTAAATCTGATCTACACCCATTTTCTTTTTTATAGTTTTATTCATGGCTGCTTTTGTAGTTTTGTTGCTGGTCTTAGCCATGGCTGGCCATTCAAGTAAGTTCCTGCATTTTATTTCTCCTCCTTCCATCTCATTGTTGCAACTTTACTCTTTAGTGTCATAGTACTAAAGCAAGAAACTTTTTTTGTAATTGAAATAAAATCATGAGCTTTTACCTTTCCTTGTTACTTGATTTTCTTGGGTTTGTCTAATTTTGCTTCTTTTTTTGTGTTTTTCTTTTGGGTGTTTGAAATTTGAATGTGGTAGGTGGCACATGGTGTGTGTGCAAGAATGGAGTTGGGGACTCAGTCCTTCAGAAAACATTGGACTATGCTTGTGGAGCTGGGGCTGACTGTAACCCTACCCATCAAAATGGCCCTTGTTACAACCCCAACACTGTTAAGGGACATTGTGATTATGCTGTGAACAGCTATTTCCAGAAGAAAGGGCAGGCCCAAGGATCCTGTGATTTTGGTGGTGCTGCTATGATTTCCACATCTGACCCCAGTAAGCCCCTCCCGTCAAAGAATCCACCAGATATTGAATCTGTAAAAATGTAGGAAGCAAATTGAGTACTCACTCTCTTTTTACTTTGTTTTGGATTGTGATTTACAGGCACTCAAGGCTGTTCTTACCCTTCTAGTGCTAGGTATGGTGTTCTTCCATTTTCATCCTCTTCTTGTTTAGCTGATTTTTTTTCCCTCTTGTTAATCAATTCAAGGTAGTCAGGTCTGAGTTCTGACACTTCACATTGGTAGTGATGAGATTCTGGGCAGATCCTGTGTCCTTTTAGACATTCTAGGAAATGTCACAATTGCACATGATTACCACAAGCAGAATGGGGTTTTAACACTATTTAATTGAGATTAGAATGGGGTTTTTAACTTTATATAATTGAGATTAGGATCTTTGTTCATATTCACCATGTAAAAAGGAAAAAGAAAAACCTTGATTTTTTTTTTGGAAAAAAGATAGAAAAATACAAGCAAAATTAACTTGAAAATTACTGAAGATCAGGGATTCGAAAATTACTGATATAGTATAAAGCAGAGGAGCTTCTTGTGTTATGTGCTGTCTTTTAGTACAACATTTCTCTTTTGGGTGGAATGGACATCTTTTTCCCTTTGAATACCAGGGGAAAAGGGAAGCTTTTTGAAAGAAGTTTGAATTTTTGAGTCTCCAGACTCCCCAGGAGGTTCCCTTGGTATCTGAAACTAATGTAAGGTTTTGTTGTTTGTTTCTAACAAAGCTTCTCTTTCTTATATATATGTATGTATATATTTTGTGTGTGTGTGTGTTTTTTCCCTTTCAAGCCTGGTCCATTATTAAAGAACCCTTTCTTGCCATCACTCATTCACTCTGTGTTGCAATTTGTATTATAATGATGTGTTCCTGACTGGCTGACTCATCATTTGTCATTGTTGGAGGTGGAGCTGTCCACTTTCATAAAAATTGCTGCAATAGTTGGGCTCCACCCACATTGAATATCAATCACTGGTGGTACTGAATTTAAATGACACTGTCTCTCACTTACTCACTCACCCAACTTGCACCAGTTCTTTTTAGATTCCAAGATGAATTACTTTGTGAATTCACCATAATTGAGTTGGTAATAAAAATTACATCAGTGAGATCTCTTTTTGTCTTATCCTTTAATCATTACCTGATATAAAATGTTACCTTTTTAACAGTGGGGTTAAATATTTTGATTGCAAAGCATGGAGATGGACACTCTTCTTTTTAGAGAGCTGAGCCCATCTTTTTGAGGAAAAAATAGACTGTATAGTATAGAGAAATGTGCATCTCTCTGGTCCCAGTATTGTCTCCTGCAATGACAATTTTCTAGGAGATGAGTTGTCTTTATTTGAAATCATGGCTATGAATTGATAACCACAAAGTTACATGGTTTAAGATAAATTGTGACCTAAGATGTAACTTTGTGGCCATGGCTGACACTCAGTCTATTTACTAAATCAAAAAATTGTGTGGATCCCCTGGTAAACAGATTGGACGTCAACCTCGGTGATCGAAAATGCAGTGACTTATACTGTAGCGACCCTTAACCCAACACACATTGATAGATAGCGGTTGTGGGTACTGCGAGTTTTCATGTAATTTTTTTTAAATAAAGATTAATTGTGACCTCATAAATTACTTTGTGGGTAGTTACTATTTGACCATGTAATTGGGTTGCATTAATGAACAAAGTTTTATATGCTATGCCATCAATTTTTAAATGAGATTATGATCTTCTTTGTATATGTTGATTGTTGATTGAAGCATTTAGTACTCCTTTTCAATTGAATTTTGACATGTTTTTATAAAGTTCATTGCATTTGAGCTATGGTTTTCATTAAGTTTATTGTGCATTTTCTTCTTACCTTGGTTCAGTGCTGTGACCACCGGTACGACATCGCCTGTCACCACAACCACCCCGGGTACCTCCACCACAACCCCTTTCGGTGCAACCCCATCTAGCGGAGGAGTGTTAGGAGGGGTTGGCACTAACACCGGCTTAGGTCCATCGGGAGTTGGCATCAACACAGACGAGAGTCACGGCGGGCTTAAACTTGAATACTCTACTCTGTTCTCTTCCTCCTTAACCATCTTGTTCCCAGGCCTGATGCTTTTGTGGGGTTGAAGAGATATGATCCATCAAAAAGGGAATATCTTTGCAGGTTTTTGCTGGTCTTGTGGGGTCTCTGTAGATGCGAATATGCATGTGATGTAATATTGTTGTCTGTTGTCCAGGACATCTTAGCTAGCTAAGTTTGTTTTGTCTGTATGTCATTTGGGTGGTCTCATGGATGTTTTATTAGTTGGTGGAAATAGATTAGATGTAAGAGAACAGCTGTGTATTATCAGTAATCTTTGAGAATTTGATGCTGCAAGACTATTCCTTCGTTTGTCGCTGGTTTAGGCTAAGCTTGGCGGTAGCGTTCATTCGATTGGAATGCTCCGAATCCTCCGCCTCTCTAATGCCCGCGAATGTTCCTGTAAAACTGCATAATCCAATAGTATATGTAGAATTGGATATGTAAAGATTTAGCGGAAGCATACCTAATTCGGTCATGATAATATGAAACAGCCTGCAAGACGGAAATAAATAATGTCACTCTCCCCTTCTCTGGACTCTGGGCACACGATGTGATTTGTAACTGTACCATAATATAGGGGGACCTATTAACACAAGTTTGCTTAGGGCTGTTAAAAAACTGAACCAAACCGAAAACCGAACCGAAAATCAAATCATATTTTTTAATTTGGTTCGGTTTACGGTTCGGTTTCGGGTTGAAGTTTTGGATATATTCGGTTTCGGTTTACGGTTCGGTTTGGAAATTATATTTTCGGTTTAAAACCGAAAACCGAAATTATTTTACATATATTTTTATTATATATTTATATATATATTTGTGTTACGTAATTAATGTTAATATGTTATAATAACCATTTTTACTTAATTAGTGTAAAATTAAACATTTACTGTTTAATGCTTTATATATAATTACAATATAATCAATATTACTTAATAAAATTGCAATATAACCATATTTTTTAATTTGGTTCGGTTTATCGGTTTACGGTTTGGTTTCGGGTTGAAGTTTTGGATATATTCGGTTTCGGTTTACGGTTCGGTTTGGAAATTATATTTTCGGTTTAAAACCGAAATCCGAAATTATTTTACATATATTTTTATTATATATTTATATATATATTTGTGTTATGTAATTAATGTTAATATGTTATAATAACCATTTTTACTTAATTAGTGTAAAATTAAACATTTACTGTTTAATGCTTTATGTATAATTACAATATAATCAATATTACTTAATAAAATTACAATATAATTGGATATTGGAAATAATTTTTTAATTATATCGGTTTAAACCGAAAACCGAAACCGAAATTTACGGTTCGGTTTAATCCGGTTTATATATGTTATTCGGTCTGGTTAGGTTTGACTAAATATGAAACCGAAAAATTTCGGTTTGATCAAAACCGAACCGAACCATTTCCACCCCTAAGTTTGCTGATATTGTGCTCTGTCAGGAGGTACAAAATCAGAATTTAAAATGTATCTGATTATGATTTTAGCACATGTTTTAGTCTGCTCATCATATTGCATAAAATTTGTTTGGAGTTTAAGGGTTTAGGGTTTAAGGCATAAAATTTGCTTGCGCTCTTAAGAATTTTAAGATGGAGACTGACGTTAGAGTAGAGAGGCTTGAATGAAGTATGAACCAGACAGTGAGCACTTCCTTGGTAAAGAACATTCACAGCTGATTATGAGCAAGGCTTATCAAAATGGTTAGATATCCATTGAGCTGGATATTTGAACCAAACCCAGTTCATGCCCCTCTATCAAGAAACCATTGAAGATCCGGGATGGACAAACTGGGCATAATTAAAGCCAGCCCTTGAACCATCAAATCCTTTTGGCAAAGTTAATTACATTTTGCGCAAGAAATGGGTGTAAACAATTGCTTACGATCGATTTTTTTTTTGCCATGAATTTAACCGAATCGACAGTCGGTTATCAATTGGTTCTATTAAAAAATATATATATTTTTGAAAATAATCGACGATGATGAATTTGGGAGTATAGTTACATTTACATGAGAAAATCAATTGCAAACCCCTGCTTGCTATCATAAGGATTATTCTACAACATAAATTCTACATCTAATTTTTAATGATCAGAAAATCAATTAATTTTTGCAAATTTAAGTAAATGACCAACGAGAAGTGGTTCGGTTGACAATTGACTGGGTTAGACATATGTGCGTTCAATGTTCGATTCCAATGAGAAGAAAATTTCTCAATGGTATTTCAAAAAAAGAGAGTAAATGATCCATGTGATGAACTGTAAGAATTCGTCTAAAATTGCATTAATTTACTTCTGGATCTTCTTAAAAGATGACTAAGCTTGAATTTTAAAAAACACCATTAATTATGAGCTACAACACAATTTTGCTCATTTATCAAAGCATTACCAACCACAAGACCAACATTATGAGCTTCATAAATTATTATCACATTAATTTTCAAAAAATCATAGACGTGCACTTGTCATAATTAAATTTATGTACAATTAGTGAGTTTAATTATTTTCATTAATTGTTGAATTATTATTTTAGGATCTATGAAACTCTTAAAGTAGTCCTTATGGTTCAATTAAGCCCTTGTATTTTGAGAAAAATGGTCGACCCTCCTATTTGAAACAACGTCGTCTATACTTAACAACACGCAAGCTAATAGATATCCAAATTCAACAATAAAATATCTAGACATACTAAGAAAAACATGGATATCCAAATTATGGGACACATACCACAATACAACCATCATCCAAACACAGTTATAAGTTGTTCAATCGTAACAATAGGAACAACAAGAAACAACATAGCACAAATTGAAGACAGATTGACAATATGGATTCTTCAAGAGCCACCATGGCCTTCATCCTGGGACGACTTCTTCTTAGTTGTCGAATTTTGACTTCCACGATTGACCACCCTAACCATTGAAGTTCCAGGCTACAATAAATACAAACAAGTATGTGTTAATATGGTTTGATGACAAGCTAAATAAAGACCAAAAGAAAGAAATTTTTACTCTTTACTCACATTGAGAATTTATCGACCGGTATCGGGATTGATATACAGGTCAAGTACAGTTAGCAATGCTCTTTTCCTAGGCTTGCTCTTAGGCTTACAGTCTTTGTGAAATCGACTAACGTACCTAGACTTTGTTGTAGCCCATTGAATTGCTGGACAATCCTTGAGCAGTTTGATCCGAGCCACCTATGGTCCCTGCCATACAGGCAGTAGCAATGGACCCAAACCCCTGCTGATTTGGTGTCCGAGTTGTAGTGAGGTTACTCCGTTGACTACTGGATCTTGAACAATCTTTGTTTCTTGCATTGTGACCCTTTCCTACGCTCTTTTGTATAACCATCGTGAGTGGAATACCCAAAATATGACATATTCAAGCTGAAAATAAATAAAAATAGTTAAAGCCAAATCGAAACCATCTTATAGACATTGATAGAAACTGTATATCGAAACCCATTTTGGAATCCCAAATCGAAGCAGAAACCCATATCAAACCTCAAAATAAAACCCATACATAAAAACCCCAAATCAAAACACCATATCACCGCAAAACCTACACCGAAACCCAAGAACGAAAACAATAATCGTACCCGAGCAAGGATTCAGACTCGATCTTGATACCGAATCTCATTTTCGAGCTACCAGAAACCCTAGCCTAGGTGTTGAAAGGAAGAGTGGCGGTGATAGTCTTAATCGTATTTGCTTTCTTCAACCTTAATATGACTTGTGTTTTGTAAGATTAAATTTCTCTCTCTCTCTATCAAATTCCATATCAATAAATTCACATGTTACTATTATTTAACAACTTACAAGACATGTTAGTAAATGGAGTTATGCTGCTTTTAACAACAAACTAATGGAAGGACATATTGAAGTCGAGAGATTGATTTGGCGCAAAAAAACACGGGAGCTTAATTGACCCTTTCGATAAGCTTAGGGGTTTTTAGGGATTTCTGCGATACTCACCAATAGTACAGTACAACGAAACTGCGGGAAAGGAAAATTCGAAATAAAAAAAAAAAAGTGAAATAAAATATTAAAATGGTCCAATGAACGCACTCGCGTGTGCAGCTTTGGCCTTTCGCTCTTCTTTTCTGACTGGTGAGAGTGCCGGTGACATTTCGAAAATCCAAATACTCTCTGCGAGAGAGAGAGAGAGCGAGAGCGGGAAGATTTTAGGGCAAAACCATGGAAGAAGCGAAAAGTGAGCCGCGAGTGGGGATCGTCTACGACGGGAGGATGTGTAAGCATGACACACCCGACGGCGATGACCATCCCGAAAACCCCAATCGCATTCGAGCTATTTGGAACAAGCTGTTAACCAACAATATCCCTCAGAGGTAATCGTTCGTCATAATACTGTTTATTATTGCAGCTGAATGCTTCAATGCTGTTAATTTGTAGGTCAACGTTCTTTTGTCTTGTTTTGTGCAGATGTGTGGTTTTGAACGCGAAAGAAGCGGAGGAGAAACATCTAACGTATGTTCACTCCAGGAATCACGTGAATTTGATTAGAAATATAAGCTCCAAACAGTTTGATTCGCGGAGGAACAAAATTGCATCCAAATTGAACTCCATATATTTCAACGAAGGGTCGTCAGAATCTGCATTTTTGGCTGCTGGCTCTGTTGTTGAGGTAATATGCATGTTAGGTGATAGGAATTGTATTTTCATGTATTTGAAATTTGAATTCCTATATGTAGGCTGATTACCTTTTGTTTATGTATGTCCGGCTGCCCCTTGAATTGTAAATTTGTTTGGTTTTATTTTATTTTTGTGTAAATAAAGTGGATTAAAATTGTAGATCATGATTGCTGCGGCTGATAAGTCATTGAGGAATTTTTGTGTTATTATATAGGTTGCTGAGAAAGTAGCTAAAGGGGAATTGGACTCTGCTTTCGCTATTGTTAGGCCGCCTGGGCATCATGCGGAGCACACTGAAGCAATGGGATTCTGTTTGTTCAATAATGTGGCTGTTGCAGCAAGTTTTCTGTTAAATGAAAGAGTGAGACTAGTTCTTTTTGTAGTCTAGAATTTATTTTAGTTTTCGATTATTGGAAAGTCTAGATCTCGTCATATGTAATGCTATCAATATAAAATTCAAATTTGAACTTTGTTTTTCACATTGTGTTAAGTACTACTAACTTCCTTTACCACTTTTTTGGCTTTTCCCTCCAGCCGGAGTTGGGTATTAAGAAAATCTTGATTGTTGATTGGGATGTCCATCATGGTAATGGTACACAAAAGATGTTCTGGAGGGATCCTCGTGTTTTATTCTTTTCGGTTCATAGGTAATAAGAAGTTTGATCCAAAATGTTTTCTTTTGTTTGAGAACTTCAGCTGTGATACTACATATGTTGACACAATCTTTTGGTTTCATTGAATTTTTTCAAAGTAAATATGTATGTGCTACAAAATTTTCTTTGTTTTACCATTTGCAATCTGATGGGACAGTTTTCAACTAAATGTCAGTTGCTAAAAGTTGTGTTAAAATATCCACTTCTACATGGTTATGATAATTTTTCTGCAATTTTTATTTTTACAGACATGAGTTTGGGAACTTTTATCCATGTAATGACGATGGCGCTTACACGAATGTTGGAGAAGGACCAGGAGCTGGATATAATGTTAATGTTCCTTGGGAGAATGGACGATGTGGGGATGCAGATTATCTGGCTGTTTGGGATCATATCTTGGTTCCCATTGCTAAGGAATTTGATCCTGACATGATATTAGTCTCTGCAGGATTTGATGCAGGTCTAATAGTTCCAACTTAAATAATTTTAATTTTTTTTTCCTTTTTCAATCTCCGAATTATGAAGGCTCTTCTGTACACCTTAGATATTTTTAGAGACATCATTCTTTTGATACTCAAGATTGCTAAATTTAACTGAAGGTTTTTTTACAAGAAATAATTATGCAATAAAGAAATTAACCAATATGGTTGTTCAATAGAAATACAAAAGAATGTTGTAAATTATGTGCATGCATGGGAGAAAGGCAGATATGGTATACTAGTTTGACTTTACTTTGAAGCTCGACAGGCAAGAATCCTGAAGCATGAATTTGGAAAAGATTATGATACTAATATGAAAATAGTTTACAGTTTCATTTGACTAATTTGTTTTAATATTTGCTACATTTGCAAAATAGTATAGCTGTATGAATCTTGAGATTGAATGGTATTTCTTGTCTAATGTAATGACTGGAACAGCTGTTGGAGATCCTCTAGGGGGTTGTTGCATCACCCCATATGGTTACTCTGTTATGCTGAAAAAGGTTGGCAATTATCATTTTAATCCCTTTTCAATTTCATGCTATTTTTTCATAATAATTTTGCTGTTACTTTGAAGAAGAAATTTTTTATTTAACTTATAAATGCAGTTACTAATTTGTTGAGCTCCTTGACTCGTTGATGTCTTTTTTTTTTTTTTTGACTCATTGACTCGTTGATGTGTTTGAGGCTAGACTGGATCTGTTCCCTTTCATCTGCATGACCATTGTTTTCACTGTTCATGATCTCTTTTTTTTTTTTCTTATCAGCTGATGGATTTTGCCAAGGGTAAGATTGTTTTGGCATTAGAAGGTGGGTACAACCTTAACTCAATTGCAAATTCTGCCCTTGCGTGCATGGAAGTATTGTTAGAAGACAAGCCAGTCACTGGTTCTTCAGAGGCCCATCCATTTGAGTCCACGTGGCGTATAATACAAGCGGTAAAATAACATATTTACTGTCTTTCCTCTTTCTATTCTTGAAAATATATAATTGCCTTTGTTGTTTCATATATGCATAAATTTTATACTATACATAACTTTTATTGTTCTGATGCGTATACCATCTGTTCCCCAGGTCCGCCAGGAGCTAAGTACTTTCTGGCCGACCGTTGCTGACGAACTACCAACAAAGTTAACGAGTCAAGTAGCCTCTCAATTGGTGAGGTGTCTTTTCCTTCTTTTGATTGAAAATGTGCTAGTATGTTCCTTTCCATCATGGTCACATTGAAATTTAAGGTTAATATATTTTTTGGACGAGTAAGGTTAAGTTCTTGCTAACCAATATATACATTCATCTTGCCATGTGAAAAAATTGGTATGCATTTAGTCAGATAATGATTGCTTGTAGAATTCTGTACTAGTTACAAACTACGAGTATATTTCTTCTATTCACTTCACACATTCACCTTCCTAAATTTGTTTTCTTACCATCCCAGCTCTTGGAGATCTCGAGTTCTGATTCTGAAAATGAAGATGAGAAATCCCTGGATCATGTGTCGGACAATAGTGTGGAGGTTAATTTTGTAACATCCTTTGGGAGCCTGAAAGTTCAAGATAATCATGGTAAAGAGAGAACTTTTAATTGTAAGTAGTCTAGTTTGAAACTTCTTCTGCTATTAGTTTTGTTTAACTGGATGATTACCGTTCAAATTCAGATCGAGTTGCTAATGCATCTACTAACTGGAGATTGGAGCTTTCCAAGATAGACATTTGGTATGCTTCTTTTGGATCAAACATGTGGATACCAAGAATCCTCTGTTATATAAGAGGTGGACAGGTACTACATGTTATGCTATTCTGATTTTTTGGACTGAAATTTTTTGTAGCAGTTCTGTGACTCGTATTAGCATTTGAGTTTTTTTGACATGCTTCATGTTGTTGTATTTAGATCCTTTGCAACAAGCCAAATCTGCCTCCCACACCCTCAAAAGTCCCTTCTATACAGCAGTGCCTAGAGGATGGACTAGAAAAAACTGAAGTACAAACCTCATGTGCCAACAATTATACCACCATTATGCCAACCCATTATAAATTTTGCTGATCGGGAAGTTAATTGGATCATCATAGGAGCTATGAGCTATCTCTATACTTGGGATCAAATATTATTGTCTTATCCAATCTTCATCATAGGAGCTATCTCTATACTTGCACAAGTATTATTTTGTCTTATCCAATCTTTCCTTATAATGTCATTAAACGTTGGAGATACTGTGCTGCCCTGGTCAGCTGGTTAATTTACTCATCATGTTAGCTATCTCTATGTTGGATCAACCATCATTTTTCTTTATCCTCTATTTTTCCTTATATTCCCATACATCAAACTAAACACTGTTATTTATGGGACAAAAGGCATTCTGAACCCTAGATTACAGCGAGACACACGTGGCATGTTTGCAACTCTGAGGCTCTTAGCCTTCAGCAGTTGCCATTGTATTCAATCAATTTCAACTCTGAAATAAATTTTATTCACTATTTTATTGAAATAATAGACTGTTTATTATGTCCGTCAAAAAAAAGAGAAATTATATTAACTATACTAAAAATAAATATGCATTGATAACCCATATTACTTTCCGTAATGCTAATGCCTTTCATTAGGTTTTCAAGCTTTTATTTTTTCCCCAATAATGCATTTCTATTTGTTAGTTGAAAAGATATCAGTTGGATACTTGGATGTGAGGGAAGATTTCCAATTTTGTTGCGTTGTACCAGAGTTTTCTTATTTAGTTTTTTTTTTTTTTTTAAAATTTGTTGAAGAATAACTTAAGACTGTTAATTAATATGATATCACTTGTTGAAAACTGTGGGATAATTCTTGTGCTTTGAAATTTTGCCTGGTCTTCAAATTGGCTACTGTGCTTCAGGTGGAAGGAATGAACGGGGCATGTCCTGGATCAATGGACAGAAACCCTCCAAAAGAAACCTTGTGGAGAATTTTACCCCACCGTTTATTCTTTGGTCATAGCTCTACTAGGACATGGGGTCCTGGAGGTGTTGCTTTCCTTAATCCTGAAAGTAAAATTCAGGATAAAACTTACATGTGCCTGCATAAAATTACGTATGTTTTCTTGAACTGTTCTCTCTGAAGTTTTTCATACGAAAAGGGTTGTCAGTCTTTGGGGTAACATAGAACAGAACATGTCATTATCATAGTAGGATTTTATCTTCTTAAATCTACTCCTTGGCATCGAACAGATTGGAGCAGTTCAATGACATTTTACTACAAGAAAATTGTCTTTCAGACCATGACATGAGTTTTCCTTTGTTTGATCTTACCGCTTTGAACTCAGTCATAAAGGAAAAGTCCATTTCTATGGAGGTTCTTAAGGTAAGTTTGATGTTTTAGGCCTTGTATGTTTTTTGATCGTTAATGGATAATATGATGCCGTACTGTTTGATTTCATGCAGAAGGGTTGGTACCATAATGTTGTTTATCTGGGAGAGGAGGGCAATATACCTATATTGACTATGACGTATGTTAACAGCAGACTCACAATTTTTTCTTTATTTACTTCCACATCTTTTTTACGGTAATTAGGTCCTCAAAAAGAATTTCCTGGTGAAGCATTAATTTGATTTTAATTCAGGTGCCCACTTTCGGATGTTGAAAGCTTCAAAGCCGGCAAGCTTCCTTTGTGTGCACCTAGCAAAGAGTATGCTAACACCTTGATAAGAGGTCTTGTAGAAGGAGAACAGCTCTCAGAAGAAGAAGCGGTTGCTTACATAGAGAAATCTTCTACCACACCATTGTGATTGCTGCAGTGTATCTGTGCTTCGGTGTTGGCATATTTTGTTATGGCGAAAGGTCCAAATTCAACTACTATATTTTGTTATAAACCTCATGGTACATAGTAGCATTGCTTGTTCTCTAGGCAAAAGCTTCCTTACATGGGGGAAGTTGCATATATGATTACATTTTGCGATGCATTAGATTTAGACCTTATGGAGGATGACTTCTACATATTTGCGAATACAGTAGCAACTCTCTATGGAAGATAGAATTAAGATTTCCACCATGTAACCAACAGTTAGTGGCAAGTGAATGTTTACAAGTTGTCTGTGCAGCTATGTTGTGGCCAGAAAATTCCTTCCCTGGCCGCTCGGACTTTCCTCCAGTTGTGGTTGCTTCCTGAAGCTGGTGAATGCTAGATGTAATATTGACCTGTGCCCTTGCGGAAATTTCAGACAGCCACGGCTGGTATGGAATACTAGTAGCCTGTATGCTGTATGTGCCAGCAACTTTAGCTTTCGTCGTTTATTTCCGCTGATTGTGGTCGATTTTCTGTTGAATGGCTGGGTTTATTACTTTATTTCCGCTGATTGTTTTGCATAAATAATGCAGTAGCTATTCTGCTCCACAATCATCCCATTTTTGTCTGATGAGTTTATAACTTGATATTGAATTTGAACTTCTCAAAACAGATGCCTTTTCTTGTAATTGCACCAACACAACTCCTGAGAGCAACCATATACATAGTGAAAATTAGTGGATACCCTATACCACAATGAGTAGCAAAAATAGTTATTCTCAAATCAATTATTTGTCCCTCGTATTGCTTTGTACGATTAAGAGTTTAGACCAATGGTAGGATGATCCTATATGAGCCGAACACTGGCCTGCACAAGTAGGCACATAAGCTAGGGGATGGGGGTGGGGAGGGTTTAAGTTTGTGCCTAGGGGACCTCTCCGATACTTAAGTATGTATATAGTCAAAAAGGTAGTGCTTGGACCTTTCTTCTCTCAAATTGTTATTATATATGCCTAAGTGTAAGAGTCGAGAATCTTAGAATCACTTATCTGTGGTGGAGGGGTTCCCTTTCATATGAGCTTGGAGATGTCAGTTATGGGAGATCATGGGTCATGGGTCTATCCGCATTAACTGCTGAGATCGTGGGTTAGTGCCCTCAACATTTACTCCACTTGTAATGGATCTCTTTATGAGCCCTTGTTCATGGGCATGCTCCACATTGAGCATACATGCTCGGTTGGGATTTTGAGGGAGGCTCCTCGGTCATGCCGAGATGCTCTTCTCCTCTACCTCTTTGTATGCTCTCTTGATGTCTTCTTCTCTCCATTTATTGAAACACGTTTCAACCCTTCAATGGGGGTTATTTTGGGTATCATCAATTATAATTTTATTTAAATGTATTTTTCATTTTCTTATGATTTATTAACCTACACCGTTAATCCTTCATTCACGTGGTCAAGTAGGAATTGAACTCATGACCAGGGCGGATGTAATGCATGCCCACCCTCAATTTTTGAAAAAAATTTACTAAATATACCCAAATCTACATATAAGCTCATTTCTTTTAATACAAACTAAGCCCTAGTAAGCCCAACTCTCCACAAGCCTTAATAAGTCAATTTCTTTTCCCTAAACCTCATAGGGGTCTTACGATCTGAAATAATCATGTCATTTTCTGGATCAATTGTATAGACTTTATTTAACAATTTTTTTATGTATTTTCTGGATCGATTGTAAACAATCATGACATTTTCTGAAGATGAAAACTTGACGGGATCGATTGTAAATACTTTATTTAGCATTTTTTGTATGTATTTGGAGTCTTAGAGATTTGAGCTCTTGGAGTTGAAATATTAATATATGGATATATTTTGACTACTTTTTTGTTGGATACTTATAAATAACTTTTAAAAAAATTTCCAGGAGCTTTGCCCCTGAACCCTCTCTAACCTTTTTGCCCCCTCATAACAATTCTTGGATTCGCCCCTACTCATGACCGTTAGAAAAAAGACTCCCTCCTAAGTCCTAACTATTAACCATTAAGGACTTCGATTCCCAGAATAAATATTTAATTTTTATTAAAAAAATTATTATTCCAAACCACAAGATTTCATTTAATAACTCTTTACTATTGTTTATTTTACAATGGATATACTAATCAAAGCTCTTTTATATCTTTCCTTTCTTTGTTGACTGAAAAACTAGGCCTGGTGAGCGCCTTTTATGTGGCCTTGAGCTTAACAGAAACTCAGGCCCAACTCGAACATACACAATAATACAAGTTTTTTTCTGCAGCACCATACAACCCATTATTGAGAAAGCTAGGACACCTTTACAGGCCTACTCATATAATTATAAACAGGCTCAATGATTTCTGGATCAAATGTCTGACCTGTTCATGATATTCAAAAGTGGTTTGTAGGTTTTTTTTGAGAAATTCCAAGGCTGATATCACTTGTGAAACTTTTGAACACTTAAGTTCAGTCCAAAAAACTTTATCCCTCTAAGGTACCATTAGTATGCTAATTACTTTCTTACCATCGTCTTCTTCTTCCAACAACAGTTACCCATCTCTTCTCTTTCTTTCTCCTCTCTCCTTATTGTTGCCCGTTGGTATCCAACCTAAACTGAAGCTCACATCACCACAAACATACTCTGACCTTCCACCATCACCAATGGTTGTCCATTTGGTTGGAAAACAATTAGAAAGTCGCGACCACCGTAAGACAAAAGTCTCAAATTCGGCCGATTTCAACAACTGTTCGCTACACCACCACTACCAATTCGACTCCCCTCACTGAGACGCACAATGTCCAGCCAGATACGGCCCAAAACGATCACTGGATATGACCCTATTAAAATAGCAAAGGTGGTCGGCCAATGTTATTACTTGGAAAAAATTTCAGATCCAACTGATTTCGATGGCAGTTCGCCATACCACCATCACTGTTGGACTCCCTTCATTGAAGTACATAATGTTCAACCATATGCAGTCCAACATGGCCACCCGATATCTCCATTTTTAAAACAGTAACATTGATCGACTAATGTTGATATTTTAAAACAGTAACATTGTTCGCAAATGTTACTGCTTTGAAAAAACTTTAGATCCGGCCAATTTCGGTGGCTGCTCGTCACACCACCACCATTGGACTCCCCTCACAGAGAAGCACAATGCCCATCCTTATTTAGACCAAAATGACTACCAGAAAAAGAGATGAGAGAGAGAAAGATGTCGTAATAAGAGAGATATAATGCAGCATGTGAGATAAAGATGCAGTGATGAGAGAGATGTAGTAGAGAGAGAAGTTATAGTGAGATGAGAGAGAGATGTAGCATAGAGAGAAAGTAACAAGAGAGAAACCATATTAGATTAAAACTTGTTTGATAAAGAGGCAACAAAAGAAAATAGATAAAATTTAAATGATTTAAATAATTATTAAAATATAAAAATGAACTTATAAGGGATAAAGTTTTTTGGAATGGACCTAGTTGCCGACAATTTTGAAAGTGATATTAATATGTCATTTTCTATTTTATTTTAACCTACAACAACATAACATACCTCGATATAGACCTAAATTCGGGTCGTCAAGCTTGTGCATACAGAAAATTCCCACCTTACAACAAAATAAGAGTATTACTCACAGTGGAAATTGAACTTAGGATGACGGTATTGCTCCTAGCTAGCGCGTGCAGAAAAGCTAGCTTGTGCACGGTACGAGAAGGCACGCGCATCAAACACACGAATGTGTGTGGAGAGAGATAGAGATGATGAAGAAAGCATGCATGGATGACAAGGAGTTGCAGTTCACTTTCAGAGTGGCGGAAGGATACCTTTTGTATTATTGATAGTCACAGCAGCACGCATTTAAAAACTTGCAGTTGCAGTTGCTGTGAGAGTAGTCCCCCAACATTTCTAGGGTTTCGCATTGCTTGCATGTCTCTTTCATGGCATTTTATTATTAGAGTAATTACTAGGTGAGCAGCAGATGCAGACAACGACACAAAGCATAAAGAACAAAGAAAAAAGGGATGAAATATTGCTTCGTCAATCCGCAAACCCTATTAGATCTGTTGCACTTAGGGTTTTGTGTTGTCTCTTTCATTTCATGGCATAGACATATATGTACATATATATATATATGATTAAACTTTCTTTATCAAATTTTCGTTTTTGGCTTCCAATCCAATCTTCAGCATACAATGGGAATCTGTATCTCTCTCTATCTTGGATACATTAGAATGATTAGGTCATGGTGACATATAAAATATACATATATATAAACCAGCAAAGTGTTGACTTAATTGTGTGCAAATTTTCTCCCATAACAAATTCAAAACTTTCATTATAAATAATAATTAATAAAACTATACATAATATAAAGTAATTCTTTCTTCAACCACTTGGGTCATAGTCTGGTTGGTAAATTTCTCTAAGGTCAAGCCGTATGGACTTGAGAGGTCATGAGTTCAATTTTCACTAGGAGCAAAACCCTTGTGACAACGCGCTGGATTTTGACTCAACTTAATTACCTGTAGTCAGGTGAAAAACTTTTGTGAGCGCGGACTTGACGACCCGAGTTTAGGCTAATATCGGATGTCCAAAGGGTAAATCTGTACGATTTCATTCTCGGTTATGAAAGAAAAGTAATTCTTCAACAAAAGAAGATATTTGGTAATGTTCAACTTGGAATGGTAGGTCACCATATATTAACGGCGATAGACTGGCATTGACAATATTCAACCTAATGGAGTGATTTAACTATAGTGAAATGTCCAAACAAGTACTTAAATTTTATAAATATTTCATGTGTTGATGATTAGGTATAGCTAGTGAGCAGAAGATACATGTAAAAGACTTTTGGAATAAAAGAACAGCAATGTTTGTCTAGGATCATGGGACCAATTGTGTTTTTACTATATATATGTGTGTGTGTATATGTGTATGTATATATATATATATATGTATGTATGTATCCTTTCTCGTGATCTCCACCATCAGTTAGTACAGTCTGTGGCTGTGCTTTCTTAGTTCTTACAGGGAAAACAGATAGTAAAACTCTGAAAAGCATTGGTAACTCCAATTTTCAATCCACTTTCACATTAACAGAACCCTAAAACAAAAGTAAAAAACAAAACCCTAAAACAGTGCAAATTAAGAACAGCAACAGATCTGATTCATAATCCTTAATTTCTCCAGATTGTTTAGTTCTTTAATTAGGCTTCAAAGTCTGAGAAATAAACAAATGGGCAGCTTTTCTTGTTTGTGGACAGAGAGTTGAGAAAGACTGCTGTATGCAATAGGTTTTCTTGTTTTGATAAAAACTAGCCAGCAATGTAAAAGCATGTCTGATCACCTTTTGACCGGTAATGCTTACTGTTGTATTGCAGTCTCTCCATATGTCTGACCTTTGACCTAACTCAATTATATATTTTGGGAGTGTAGATTTTTCTTGGTGACCGAGAACCATAACAAAAAAACTTGTCATTTCTAGAATTGACATGGATCTAAACTCGAGGCGTTAAACTCGTGCGCATATATATGTTTCTCATACGATGACATGATAAATTAGGCCATACCATTTACAAGAAATTAATATATAAACTCTTTGAGTTTTTTTTTTTTTTTTTTTGGAATAGTTTGAGGTTTTGCAGATACTTGATATATAGGGTTAGGCTTGATTGTAGTGATTTCAGATACTGTCACAGTTGTACTAATTAATGGAACCTACAAGGCTACAAGAAATTAATATTAATTTATTTATTGTTTACCCCCTTCTTCATGGCATATGTGCATCAAAGTCATTAAGATTTGTCAAGGTTATATATATATATATATATATATATATACCTTTTGAAGTGTATGTATAGTCATATTCACCTC
Organism: Tripterygium wilfordii; assembly: GCF_013401445.1. NCBI lineage: Eukaryota > Viridiplantae > Streptophyta > Magnoliopsida > Celastrales > Celastraceae > Tripterygium > Tripterygium wilfordii. Next base: position 9,527,769 of record NC_052251.1, read on the forward strand.
GCTAGGGTTTGTTATTATTTTCAGAGAACGATTTAGGGTTTATGATATATATATAGCTTTAGTATATGGAACTGCAATTAGATAATTTGAATGGAATACCAAAGTTTGAAACCAAAAGCCATATCCAATTAGATAGAATAAGATACATTTAGCTAGTTGCATGGATTGCAAAACATAAATCATAGTGTGACCTAATTTATCAAATTGAATGAATATAACCCTCTCTCTCTCTCTCTCTATATATATATATAGCAGCAATTTGAATGTATAATCTTACTTAGCTTGCACACACATATATGAAAGCAGTGGTCCATCTTCTAAAGACTCTCTAGATGCTTTAAAGTAAGAAGCTAGCTTGGTCCCTCCTCTGTAAGTGTGTAAGGTATAGCCATCTATCATCTAATAATCCAGCTGATGCAACTTCTGTATACGTTTATATATATAACAAACCCACATGAATTCCAACTTAATTTTCTGACCTAATTTGTTCTTTCAACCAAAATGTAACCCTCCAGTTTAATTTGTACCAAATATATATATATATATATATATATATAGAGAGAGAGAGAGAGAGAGAGAGAGAGAGTAATTCATCAGGACCAAGATTGTTGACGAATTGAGCATGCCTTTCAATTCAACAAGGCAGGCAAGCATGCCTTATGAATCTTTTGTAGAATGTAGTTGTCAAAAAATCGCATGCCTTGTTTTTCCAATGTATTGATTGGTCCCCATTGACACTAAAAACATACCAAGTTTTCTTGAGTAAGATCTAAACTTTCTTTTTGGAAAACCCTTAAGATCCAAACTATATAGAACTATAACAAGATCAGTCAGCAGTGATTTAATTGATTGCTCTGTTTGTGGTGGTATTAACATTTTGATTGAATCATTTCCCAACTCTTGGCATCCTCGTCGACGTGTCAGCGTATGCAGACGCCAAATGGTCGAGAGTACGCCATACCTTTTTCTTTTTTCTTTTCTTTTTTCATCCATCCATGTTGTGTGTGGAACATGGATAAAAACTGTTAAATTCTGGCATCTTTTTGTCTCTTTCAACAACTTGTAATTTCGGTCTCTATTTCTTGATGGATATATTCTTCAGTTGAACACAAGTGAAAACACAAGGACTTTCATATCTCTGTGCCCTCCTCACAATTCTTCTGGATCTTCAAGAACACAAGTTCTTCCTTAGATATATGTAAGTTCTTCTTTTTAATTATTTTGATTGGAATTATACATATATATCTATCTATTCAATTACAATTAGTTTCGATCCAAACATGCAATAATTCTTGTGAAAGCTCAATCTATGCCCTAGATAAATTTTGTATGCTTGGAATGGATAGATACATCCATATATCCACAAAGATTTCATTCAATTTGGTGTTGAATTCATGCTAGATAGATTGATTGCTCTTCTATGAGGAAAGAAGATGATTACAAGCTCAAGAGGAAAAGCCCTTGAAGCCAAGGAAGAAGAAGGTGACACCAACAACAATAGGTTTGATAGCCAGTACTCTCTCAACAAACCATTATCATCCAGCACAAGGCAGTGGTCAGAGTATTCAAAGAACCCGAGAATAGTCCGCGTTTCGCGTTCTTTCGGAGGCAAAGACAGGCACAGCAAGGTTTGCACCATAAGGGGATTGAGGGACAGAAGGATTAGGCTTTCAGTACCAACAGCTATTCAACTTTATGATCTTCAAGAAAAGCTTGGTCTTGGTCAGCCTAGTAAGGTCATAGATTGGTTAATTGATGCCGCTAAGAGTGATATTGATGGTCTCCCACCACTCCAATTGCCTCTTGGATTTGGTACTCAATTTCATCATCAACAAATGCTACTTAATCCTCATGACTACTCAAGTAGTAGTTTCTCTCAATCTTCTTCTTTTGCTCCATTATTCAGCTTTGACACAAATTCTAGTACTCTTAGCAAGGAAGGGCTTGATAAAGATCATCGCGACGCAACAGGAAAGTCTAGGTATTATAATTGGGATTTTGATGCTTCATTGAGAGGGAAAAGCAAGGAAGTTGTAAATGGTGATCATGAGGAAGCTCAAGAGCATAGAGTTTCGGGTTTTGCTGGACATCAGGTACAAGCCTCGACTCAAAAGTTCTTTCCGGTGACCGGAGTTTTTAATTCCGACCCCTATCATAATTGGGAACCTTCAAATTTGTCCTTGTCTCAATTTGGAAACCATGAATTTCAATCCCAAGGAGGAGAGAGTTCAATCAACAACAATAACCCTAACCCTATGTTGTTGCCATTATCATTGCCACTCCCTCCTTCTCATTTGTTTTTCGGTCCGAGTGGGACAACAATTTCACCTATTATTCATCATCCTCCTTTTGTTACCACTCCTCCCATAGAGAATCAATCAAGAGAAACTAACCATTTCTCATTGTTGACCTCAAATAATAGTTCAGAAAATTTCGTACCTGGTTCTCGGACAATTGGCTTGCCAGAAAAACATTTCCCGTTCAACGTGGAGCCTGGATTTCTTCAGCATTTACACAATCAAAGAGAGAGGCATCCTGGTAATGACAGTACTCGTCCCTGAAAATTTTCTTGATGTAGTCCAATGTTGAGGACCATTTGGAATACACATTTAGCTTCATATGGAGTACAAGACAAAGTACGTACTTATATACTTATACGTACATCGTGGATTCAAGCGACGAGTTGGGGACGAAGCTATGGCTATGTACCTTTTTATTGTTTAGTTGTGATCTTAATATACAGGTAAGAGATTATATATATATACACTTGAGAACCGTTTTCTTGCACTTATATATGTATACATGCATGTGTGAAGAAATTGATGTGGGTATATATATATAGATATATATGTGGAAGGGCAAATTTTATGCTGATTTCAGTCCTATAGGGAATTGATATAGTATCAATTTTGAAAGAAGTAGTTGCTAAATGTCTCTCAGGTTTCGTAATCATGGGTATATTTATATATGCTTAGAAATTATGTGTATGTGTGTTTGTTTGAGTGAATGAGTGAAGCTAAGTACTTGAGAATGCTATTGTTGACTGTTTTGTGTTGGGTGTGAAGGTAGTAATAGGAAGCACATTGCTAATGAAGAAATTAGCAAAAATTTACAATTCTGTATATATAATTAATTCGTTCATTATATGCGAATAAGTAGTAATTATAAATTGTAGAAAATTTAAGTAATTTAATTACATATTGTTTTTAGAATATCTAATTGAAAGAAGTTATATAGAAGTTTGGAAAATTATGAATAAAACCCTAAACTTATCATGCAGCGATATTGCTATATATATAAACACGCACAGCTAATGCTCTGGATTGGTTATCCTTGTCATATATATATATGAATCTTCATGACATTGTGGTAAAATGTTTGACATTCGGTCATGAAGATACATGTGTGTGTGTGTGTATATATAGTTTACTTGTCATGTAAATGACAGTATTAATTAGTTATAGACTGCGGGAAATATATGTGTTTTAAGCAGGTTGATTTTGAAAAAAAACATTAAAAATCTTCACGTGTTAGTTTTATAACTTATATATATATATATATATATATATATACACACACACACACATATATGAGTTGTCTTAAACTATTGCTTATATACGTTTTTTTTTTTTTTTCTTACTTTGCAAGCGTTTATGCTTTAAAGTTAATATTTAGTTTAATTAGTGACTATTAATTTTGTATCCTACTATATAAGATGGTATAAGGTATTGCATGCTAAGAGATTTAATTGATAATTTACTCTCAACCCTTCCTCCAATATGCTTTATTGACCTAAAAATTGAGAGAACTATATGTCATTATACACATATATCGACCTAAAACAACAAACAAGAAATTAAAGCTTCTAATATAGTAATTGTTTAAAACAACCCACAAAGTTCTTTAATTCCATGTTATCCTATATATATATATATATATATATATATATATATATATATATATATATATATATATATATATAATCGTGTATTGAATAACCATAAATCTAAGGTTGCATTTGGTAGAGCGTATACGTTAGGGAAAACGTTGTGTATATATATGTGCCAAACACACTATAAACGCTGTCATTTACGCTAAAAGAAAACGTTCACAGAAGGTGAGTTTTTTTATACGCCGTGCCATATTCTCTTGCTAATGGCAGAAATCTACCATATTTAACCTGCACGTGTAAAAACTAGCCTATGAGGGTTGAGATTGAGATTTTGGATTCCCAATCTCAGTTTTCCAAGAGGAGAAGGATCTCTGGAACCGTAGATATGCAGAGGGAGAAGAGGTATAGTGGAGGAGCCTCAAGGATGCATACCATCTAGGGTTTCAATCCTAATCACAACATCAAATGATGGTGGATAACAATTCTTGGGGTAGTTAAAGAACCGATTGAAAATCAAAAAAATCAATAATAATCGATTGACCGGTTGATTAAATTTATGTCAAAAATCAACCGAAACGAACCATTTTTACCCCTATTTAAAATATTATAATATTTAGTATTTAATTTTAATATATTTTGTTAAATATGACTTATTGTTAATACTTTAACATCTTTATCAGTAAATTGATCATTTATATTTTGTCTAAATTCAATCTCACCAAAAACCTAAATAGCATATTTTACAATGTATACTCTAACATAAATCAATAACGTATACTCAAGCATATATTCTGTCAACAATATAATTATTTTTTTTTGGTAACCGAAAACAACTCAATAGGTGTGCCTTTTGGACAAACCACTAAACTAAAACTCGAGTCGGGCTAATTAGGCCTGTCCAAATCTGCCAAACATATTAGTTGATCCGAGGTCTAGCACAAACCATTTGAAAATAAATACGTCGGCTTAGAATCAAACTCTCGATTTTGATCAGAATTCTTTATATCCAAAGTTCGAGAGATAACATAACGAGCTCAACAAGGTGGGCCTAAATTTTCGGTGATGTATATTTGAAGGAATAGGGAATTGATGATAAGAGACAGACATGTAAAAGCTGACAATAGAAACTGAATGGCAGATTGGCAGCAGGATGTCGCAAGATCCAAGAAATTACATTAAAGCCGGTCTGCATCTTGTGTCCCGGTCAAAGGTGGCCTTCGAAGATTAACAAAGTTACTACTAGTGGTCGGTCCCACACGACTCGCCAACTCTGCTATATTTGGCACCCACACTCTCTCACTTACTCTCCAGGCGCGTGGAAGACCATCGCGGACGCTTTTATTATGAAGCAATAGCACTGCTTTTAGCACCCACAAAACGCACCGTCTGCCTCGGGTTACGAGTATGACCGCACCATTTTGCGATCAAAGCATATAACGCGGTCCCCAGCGTTCCGAAGAAATTAAGAATAATGTTTGAGACCCCCAAAAAATGATCCTCAAAAGATTCTCATTTAAAGTGAAGTGTTGGATGTGAAGTGGGCCCGACATGTGTGTTTTTAATCAATGGTTATTTTAATGCCACATAGATTTGGGGGTCTTTTGGGGGTCAAATTTTGGAGGTTTTTAGCATTGTACAGAAATTAAATACACCTTAACTCATCACAGTTTTATTCATTCAAATGCTAAATTACATGTCAACTCACCTCATCTCATGACGTTATTTTAAGTGATACGTCAAACATTTTTTTGTTAATACAACTCACCTCACAATGTCACAGTTTTAAAACCCACTACAGTAGATCAAAACACAACACACTGTCAAATGAATCCATAGCTTTTAAAATCGTACCATACCGTCGGTCGGACTGTCAAAATTGTGAACCAACAGTCACTCTAACTGTTACCAGTGAAAGCAGTCACAAATATAAATATATCAAATATTGTATAACAAATGAATAGTTTACAGCCGAGAGGTGACTTTGTTATCAATCAATTGGGTTAGGCATATGTGTAATCAAGATTCGATTCCAATGAAAAACATATTTCTCAGTAATATTTAAAAAAAATAGTTTACATACTATTAATTGTGAATTTGTGAATTTTACTATTGTATAACAAATGAATAGTTTTTCTTTTAGAAAAATATATTTACATACTATATCAGTTTTATAGTTATTTTTATAATATACGTCCTTATAAAATATAAATATCAAATATGACTTTATTTAAAAGTCACAAAATTTAATTCTCTTATAATATATTTTGTTAAAATTTTAAAATTTTTCTTTCTTGGTAAATACCTATTTTTTCAATGTACTTCAAAAATAAATGAGAACTTAAATAACGTTATTTTAAATTAGAATAGTAGGTGTAGAAACATTATTATATGTAATTTAAATTTTTTATTTTAATTAACTTAAGATTCTTGTTCTGTATATTAAATTTTAAAATGTTTAATTATTTATAACAGAAAAAGCGAAGAAATCTTTTTATTCTAAATATTAAAAATTGTGTCCGAATTGTATTAGGATTTTTTTTTTTTTTTGTTTAGAGCACGAGGAAGGGCCCCAACTGTGGGAGGCACCTTTAAACCAGTACCACACCCAGACTAATCCTCGCTCGCACCGGGTCGGCCCACTAAGGTGTAAAGTGCTGGCCAACAGACCCCTGACCTCAGGTAAGGGATGAGAGCGCCGAACCACTCACACCAACCCATGTTGGTTAATTGTATTAGGATTTTAACTCACCAACCCAACCAGATGGTGCAATGTGCCTGTACAGATGTCAAATGGGCCGGTGGCCCGTGAACCCTAAACTGCCCGCTAACCAACATCAAACACACCTCATATTTCTGTTTTCACGAGCCAGCCCGCAGCATAAAATGGACGGGCCGGCCCACCAAAGAGCGGACTCCCATGTGGGTTGTTCCTGACCGGCCCACATTACACCTCTGTGTCTGGTGGAGTGGTATTCCATTGATATGTTGTGGCAAGAAAGAGATGCTCTGTCAACACACTGCATATGTGCCTGGTGCCTCCATGTTGCTAGTCATCAGGACATCTAGTCCTCTATAAAATGGAGGCTTTATGTAAGGCCAGGTTATCATCACTTAGGATAGAACTCCCATGAATGAATCCAAAACAACTCTCACACAATGGTACTTTTGAATATTTATCATTGTCAAAATCACAAAACAATTTCTTTTTCAAATCCAGCACAATTGCAGTTCTCACCCAACAATATATTTTACTTTCAACAACAGAAAAGAATGCAACAACTAACGAGAGAAAATGGAAGACCCCAGAGAAAAGGAAACAAGGTTAGCAGATGGAGTTTTGCAGAAAAAGTTACTACTTCGCGAAGAGCTGGCGACGCCTACCTGGTTTACTTGGCAAGCTAGCTGCCTCACCGCGCACAATCTCATCAACTAAATCCTTAAAGATTAACCTCTCAACATCTAACACTACCGACGGAACCTCACCATTAAAATCTGTCCAATTTTCTGAGCGGCACGTTACATCCTCCCACAAGATGCTCTTCAACCCATCCTCCTCATCTTCTAAGCTACAGAGTGACTTGTTGGCTTGAAGCTGTTCTATCTCCAGACATAATTCTTTCAGAAGCCTTTGTGCACTCAGTGTCTTCGTTGCCAGTTTATCTGACTTCAACCATGGTTCTGGCGAGATCCCAATCAAAGATGACTTTCTAACAAGAATCTCGTTTACAGCATCGAATATGAGTTTGCGTTGAAACCTCTCATGGTCAGGCTTTATATAGGAAAAGTTTCCAGGGCTGAATTCGTCTTTCGAAAGCAATGAGCTTGCCTTGGTTTGCTCCAAAACAAGGAATAACTCTGGGTTAATGGGGTGGCCGGATGGGTGGAGCTGAAATGTCGACAGGCCAGAGCCAAGATCTCTAAGTAAGAGGCCTGAAGCCAACAGTATTTCAGAAATGTATCTGTGATCTGGATTTGTGTTCTCACAGAGGGATGCAATGTAATCTGTCCTTGCTTCATCATGGGTGGAGTTAAGTCTTGTAAGCTTTTGCACCAAATTCTCTACATTTTGTAATTTCTTGCGACTGATCTCCGATACAATACCAGAACCCACCGCATTAGATAAGCAATCATCTACAGGGCTCCAATGATATTCTCTGCAACTGTCTTTGGTATCTTGAACAACATTAACTGCACCATACATGAACAGTTAAAAGAGAAATGGTGCAAAAATTAAGCCTCTAATTTTACATCTTCTGATGAGAAAAAGGAACAAAAAAGAAAGAATTAAAGCCGGTGCGAGTATGCGTGCGTGAGAGAGAGACGGCAACAGAGGGAACAAAAAAATTTCTCCATTTTTCTTTTAGACTTGCTACCAGTTTCGATATCCAGCTTAAGAGAAATTTTGGGAAGTCTGGAATGAGCCCAGTCAAGGCCAGATAAAAATCAAATTTAAATCAGAGTCCCATTTAATAATGCAATGTCCATTCTTCTGATTCTTTAAAACAGGCTAGCTAGAAATAGATTTGGAACTGATTCTTTGATGATTAATTCCAGGAAAGTGGAGGTCTCTCATGGCTTCTTTTGTTGTTCTAAACTGATTTGAGTAACAAATGCTAAAACTGTTCAAGTATCTAAATTTATACAAGTGAGATGATTCTCCACATAAAATGCAGATAAATTTCATGATTCTTCTGAACGCAGTTAAGCATAATGTAATGCTTAATACTATTAAGTTTAGGTTGTGCCACATCAAAGTGAATTTGTAGGATGTACGGGCTTTACCTTTGAGTTCATTTGGTGTCTGCTTCACAGGAGAGAGTGTATCATCCCTATATACTGAGGTATCAAGGACAGACACAGGACTTCGATGTTCAAGACCCACTGCAGGAAGTTCCGCCAATGATCCATCGTCTTCCAACCTTGAACTTGGTTTCTGCAATGCACAAATAAGATGTGTAAACTACAAAAAAAAGGACTATGAAATAGATATCAAATGTCAAAAACAGCTAAAAATTTCTTCAGTGAGCCACTAACCAGGTTTTTGGCAGCTTTCATGGATGGACTCTGGCTACTGATCTCTGCGGAGTACTCATTGCAGCTAGCTTCCAAATCTGTCTTTGACTCAAGGATGACATTCATGTCTAATTGTAGAGGTAGGCCATCCCCCAGGTGACTTGAAGTTCTTGAGTCATTACTTATCTGACTCAGCTGGTCATCACTTGGTTGGGAATTCGAAGATTTGAGTCTCATTTTTCCACCAGGGGAGTCTGATTCCATTGGCTGCCTTTGGGATTGCCTTCTAGGTCTGTTTGAATCAGATGGAGGGGTAGGTGGACGAGATCGCTTCTCCAACTCCAGCTTCTTCTGTTGCAGTCTTGGGCTTACAGATCCTGTGCTCTTTACGGAACTCGAGACGCTTTCTTTCGGCAATTGCTGAGCTCTTGCCAGTGACTGTGTTGATTTTACATTCCTGCTACTGGCTCTCTTATCACTGTTCAAGTTTTTAGAAGACTGATCTTTAGCTGTTCGATTAGTAGTTGAAATCTTCTTCCCTTCTACTGAAACCCCGCTTGGTAGTTTATTGAGGCTGGCAAAATGATCAACCGAAATCAAAGAGGATTCAGGAATGCCAGATTTCTCAATCAGTTTCGCTGGTTTCATGATCACAATTGGGGATTCATATGTCTCAAAAGAGTCACAAGCTTTGATTGTGGAGGAAATATGATGATTTCTCTCGGGGTTTCGTTGGCTCGGGAATCTCAGATTTTGACTGGGACTCGTACACTTTGGCTCACAGTCCTTTTGTATTCCAAAATTTGATGCTTGTTCTTCAATTCTGCTCTCCAGGAGACCCTTCGCTTGCATTGCTTCCAGTATCTGTTTTAGAGCTCTGAGATCGTTTCCTGATTGTTTAAATTCAAGATTCTTCAACCTCTTCTCGATCTCACTGTAAACAGAAGGGAAAGAGTTTGGCATCGCGGCTGGAACTTTTACAGGCCTGACCGATGGTCTTTGAGAACATCGAATTCCATCAAGCTGCCTCCACGGTGCAGGTTCAATTGGAACTCTAGAACTTGATTTGGGTTTCATGACCACATCAGCAGTTTTCCACCGTGGTGATGTCGGATCTTTGGACAAATTTCTTGGGGACTTAGGAATCCGGATTGGCCGGTTTAAGTCATTTATTTTTAGTGAACTTGTGACACGATCATTATGTTCAACCTGACCAACTTTAGATGAACCCAACTGACTATCACAAGCTGAGGTTGAATCTGGTAATGCTTCCAATCCCATCAACTTGGCTACCACACTAGGAGGTCGCTTCTGAATCTCTGAGGATTGTGCATTAAAGGCTCTGTCATTTGAGTTGCCACTGCTGTGTAAGTTACTAGACAGGTAATTTGGTTTTGAATTGGAGGTGGATCCTTGCATTGACCGTTCTCGGCTGTCAAGTGAAAGTCTGGGAAGCTCTTTTGCTTTCGGATTAAATTTGAAAGTATCTCGTGATTCGAAAGATAAATGATTTCTCTCTCGCCCATCGTAAGAAAAACGAGGAGCATCCTTTGTTATTGAGTGCCAAGATCCGTCTTTTGCTTCATACGATGATCTTGGAAGTTCTCTAGCTTCATTATGGTACCAAGGAGCTTCTCTAAGTTTAGCCAGAACTCTGAGGGACTCCTTTATATCAGCAGGAACATTGTGCTTTCCATTAATCCCAACTTCATGAGACATATCCACAGATGGCTGAAATGGCCTTGGAGAATCCCTGTGTCTAACAGGCTGGTTTACAGCTTCCTCTTTTGTTTTAACTTGCAGCCCTCTCATTTCTCTATTCATAGAATCCTTCACCACATCTCTAAGATCAACAGACTGCCGCCCAAAATATGGAGAGGAACTTAGTTGATTCATCACTGGATCTCGTAAGGGAGCTTCATGAGATATGGTTCTGTCAAAGGAAGAGGTTTCTGGCTGAGCAGTTTTGTTACAGTCAAAAGTGGATGACGGAGATGAACAAGAGGATGAGAAAGAGGCTCTTGATGATTCTGTCGAAAATCTTTGCTTCTCATTCACACCTTTGTTTAAACCCACATCCTGCAATCACAAGTTTATTGACTAGGACATGAATAAAAGTCTCACAGCTACATACATCTCATGAAAATATAGTAGACAAGCCACATCAGTTATGTGAAGTCCAAAGTGTGTGTCAATGAGCGTGAAAGATAGCCCAGATATGGAAATTTGCAACAAATGGATACTGAACCTTCCACCAAACCAATCAGGCTACGCATCGTTTGTGAAAGAAATTGTGTCAAAAGGCAAGGCCAAGCAAAGCAATTCCTTGTCTTATTTTTGTGGAAACGAGTAATGCTCCAAAAATTTCTTGAAAAAATACTAATATATGTGATAAATAGAAGATGTGAATCGAATAAGAGCCCTTACAGTAGTTCCCTGACGACCATTTGCATTAAACGATTCTCCTTCGAAGTTGCCACTATTTAAATGGTAATCACCTACAACCAGGCAGAAGCATTAAAAGCCAAAATGCTAGTATACTTCAATGTTTATGTGAAAAGGAACTAGCCAATTAGCATAAGATAGCATGGATAAATCGAAGAATATAGAGAGGGAGTTTTTTTTGAGAATGCATAAAATGACATTAGGATTAGATTCCATTATTCAGATGAGAGCATCAGAGCACCCGCCTCACCTTTTCTTTTAATGTGAAAGCTAGCAGTGTTATTAACAAATCAACTAAAATACACAAATTCTAAAAACAAACACAAGATCAGCCTCAAACATGCTGCTGACGATAATCTGTAAAGAGGCAAGAAAGACACTTGAACAAAGTCCAGACAAACAGAAAGACAGTCGCGCAAATAACTAATGGAAGCTAAAAATGGACAAACAGCTTAGAAAATAACCTTGGGCAGGGGGAAGCCTCTTTTGATTCAGACGCCGGCCAGTGAGGGTATGGTGGCGATCGAAGATTTGAAAAATCCCTGTCATACATCCTATTTGCTTCTGCAAATCTGGGTTTTCATCCGCTAAAGAATGCAGGAGTTTTGCAGCCATTCTTTCTTCCTCTTCTCACCAAGCACTATTGAAATAAACTCAATCTGGATAGTCAATTACCTATGCAAACTAGAGAATCAAACTATCCCGAATGAAAATTGAATCTAAGGATCCTCAACAACGTTGGAAGCTGTGATTTCTCAAAGATTATGAACTGCCCAGGCAACACTTTGATGACTCAATTGAGTTATCAAACTAAAGTCCCATTTTAAGCAAATGATAAAATTTTGGGCTTCCGCCTTCTCTCCCTTTTCCTCTTCCCTGATCCTCCGCTTTCCCTTAATAATTTGCAAGATTGAAGCACAAAGACCTTCCCTTGCTCATGTAATCCCAAATACTGTCTTTCCAAAAACAGAAATTACCCAAAAATACGCAAAAACTGAGTTTCCAAAGCACATCTCATAAATCACTCCTACAACCCAGATTTTTTTCCATCATATAACAACTCAAGTCCCATCCCACCAGATCAAAATCGTCTCTTTGCTATCAAAATCCACACCAACACATAGTTCTCCAATAACCCAGATACCCAGATTTTCTGAATCCAAATTTTTGCAACAATCAAGGAAAACAACAAGTAATTACTGAAAGAACATACTCAGAGTCAACCTTATAAATGGTAATCAGAATGAGAAACTGAAAGATACCTCAATGGGTTTTCATCATTGACCATTGAAGTACAAAGTACATAAAGAAGGGGACCCAAATCCCAGAACCCATTTCAATGAGCACAAAATCTCCAGAAGTCTACAAGGAATCTGCACAGATCCAGGAATGGAGTTTCCTTGAGGAACAAAAATGGAAGAGATAAAAGAGAAGGTTTGCTGTATGAAGAATGTGTGTTTGTTGTAAACCAACCCTGTGAGAGTAATGAGAGCTGGCAATGGCAGAAAGAGCAAAAGTATTAATTTTTAGTTTGATTAGAAGTTTTAGAGATTATTAGAATGGGATATGTCAGATGAGTATGTGAGTGGGTCTGGATTGGCATGTGGTTTTGTCAGGGTGTGCAAGTCTTTTAGTGCTCTTTTCTTACACTTGTCAGCTGCTCTTTTATCATTTTGCCCTTTTTTCACATTCTCCATATTACCCCTCAAATATTTATAAAAATATATTTTATTTATTAAAAAGGAATTTCCTTTACTTTCTGTTAAATATTTAAATCATGCAATTTCATTGAGCCACTCTACCACCCATTAGTTTTGATAAATTATTTGTGTTCAATTCTCCATATTTTACTTTTCCATGATCACTAATAATTGTGCAATATAATATATATTCTAAATATTGAATTCTAAAATTAATTATTTTTACATTAATTATTATTTAAGCATTATTTAAAGGGGCCATTATTACTATGACACAATTGGAAAGACATGTTCCAATAAGTATAACCAAATTTTTTTTAATAAGAACACATCTCATTAATTTACCTATATACCCATTTTCATTTAATAAAATTACATAGCAATGACTCCTTTCAATTTTCTCTCCCACATTTTTTTCAACACACATGCGCAAAATATCATTATTTTGATTTTTTTATTAAATGAAACCTCAAAATAATTTATCTCTTAAAATACATGACGGAATTCGAAAAAATTATATATTCTAAATTAACATGTAAAACTCTTTCAAACAAAATCTATAGTCGATATATTCTGAGATGAAAAAATGTTGCAGATAAATTTAAATATATAATAACTATAATAAAACTATAGTAGATAATGCAGGTAAACTAATGCATATAAATTTAGTGCAAATAAATTTCAATATACACTAACCATAATAAAATAACGACAGATAATGCATATAAATTTAGTAGAGAGAAATTTCAATATAGACTAATTATAATAAAACCACAACAGATAATACAGATAAATTTAGTACATAATTGTGTCCATATGATTCACAACTCTGATGCACAAACTTTGAGTCTTGATTTAACCTCTAAAACATTCGAATCTCCAAAAATGTATTAGAAATAATTATGTGGGTCTTAGAGTTTTCTTTCAAATGCCTTAAAAATGGTCTCAATCAGAGTTCAAACGAGTGAGTTATAGCTGTCCGAAAATACTGACATCGAACACAGCTCCGATGCACAAACTTTGAGCCTCGATTTAACCTTCAAAATGTTCGAATCTCCAAATATATATTAGACACGATTATGGGTCTTAGAATCTTCTTTAGAATGCCATAAAAATAACTTATATATATAAAAAGGAGTACCCACTTTATTTTTCAATTTTTGAGGGCATTTTGGTAAGTTAGGCTGCTCCTGTAACCTTAAAAAAGAAGTTAACAATTCCAACAATCGATAGACAATAGTAATTTTTAAATATAAAAATAATGGTTACTGTCCTGGAAATTTGATATGTAGGAGGAATATTAATGATGGCATTTCGGAAACAAATAAATAAATAATAATTAGTCACAAATTTTTTTTTAAAAAAAAATTGTAATTTTGGGAAGTGGAAATGATAGTACCTCTCAGATTCCCAGCCCACATGGCTGCCGACCCCTCTCTCTTATGTATGCATGTGGAGGAAGCATGTTCAAGGCTTCAAGCACACCAAACGAGTTAAGTCGGTACAAGCAAAACCAATGCTGTTCTTCTTTTTGATACATATAAGATTTAGAGTTAGAGGAATGGGTAATTCTAGGGTTTCAATTTTTTTTTTTAAATCGTGAATGTGTTTTGATTGGGTTTATGAGTCTCGGCTTGATTCGATTCGATTACCCCTAACTAAAAATAAGATATCACATCTTTTTATGAATAATCCGCCCGACCTTACTCGATTATACCCATAACAAAAAATAAGGAATCAAACCCTGTTATGAACAAGTTTGTTGAGTTGTTAACGATATCCTACATCGGTAAAAGATGTGTGGATTCTCCCATATATAAAGTCAAGCCCACACCCTTAACTAACAACAAGACATTTTTTCTTGGGCTCAAATACTATTAAATGAGAAGGTTCAAGAGAGAAACAAAGCAGTGCGGGTCTGATGTATCTAGGGTTTACATAAATCAAAGTGGACAATATTATTAGTTTGAATGAGGGTATGGATTGAGGACAATATGTTTGTGCAATAAAATTAGGTAAATCAAAGCCCTTTCATGTCTAATATATGATGTTGAAATGTTGATATCATGATCACATGCACAAAGCTTGTAATTATCAAGGGAAAACTACATTTGGTTGTGGACCAACTAACCCATCACAATCATATCGACCCATATTACAAGAAACTTATATTATTCACTCATTGTTGTTCTCCTTCATTTGGCACATTATGACTTGCTTTTCAATCAATGAGAAGGATATCTCTATAATGAACAATGTGGGATCGATTGAGACCATTAAAGTTTATACATCCATTCAAAAAGAACAATCATGACTAAGGGGGAGAGAGTGCATTCTTTTATATATATATATATATATATATATATATATGAAAAGTAGTATTCTCACCCTTCAAGTTGGTTATTCCACCCCAAATCATTGAATTGCAATTTTTAATATTATTTTATATATAATTTGATATTTGATTTTTTTTATCTAGATGTGATTTGACATTTAATTTTCATTCCAAAAATTAGTTTTCTCACCTCCTAATTGGTTTCACCACTCCCATCAATTAATTTAAATAAACTTATTACATCACATCAATACAAATTAACGAGTAGGGGTTGGTATCGGACCTGACTTGATTTTGAGAATCGAGCTTTGGTTCAAACCTTTGGGCCGAGCCCGACTTTTGACTATTTAATATTTATGTATGTATTATATATATGTATGTGTGTGTGTGTATATATATATATATATATTATGTATGCTATAAGTTGTGAATTTAGGGCTATTGTTGGGTTATTAGGGTACACTAATAATGTATGGGCCAACGTTTGACAAGATTTGATTGACAAACTGAAAACATTTTGGGGTGAGTATGTTGACCTATTTTGTAATTATGAGCGTGGATCGTCTATCCACAACTCATTGACATTTTTTGAAATAGATAGGATTTGTGAATGGTAATCACTTCGCTCAATTAGCATTGACAGAGGGTAACCCAATGCCTCCTATTATGATTCAGTAGTTTAGATACAGGTATGATTATGCGAACGAATGAGTCACTCCGTACAGAGAACAACTTGCAGGAGACATTAAATGGACCCCCCAATCTGTATTGATGTGATGAATAAGTTTGATTTAATTAATTGATGGGGGGTGGGGAAACCAATTAGGGGTGATAAAACCAATTAAGGGGTGAGAAAACTAATTTTTGGAATGAGAATTAAATGTCAAATCACACGTAATTCGAAAGAATCAAATATCAAATCATATATAAATTAATATAAAAAATAAAAATCAAAAAGTGGAGGGTGGGATTATCATTTTTAGGGGTGAGAATAATATTTCTCTATATATATATATATATGTATCTAGAGGTGTTAAACGAGTTGGCGGTCTAGAACAGCTTGTTGACTGAGGTCAACTAGAAGTGTTAGGCCCAGCTCAATAGCTCTTAGCAAATCTCGGCCCAGCCAGTAAAAAATGTTTGGAAAACTTTAGTCACACCCTGATTTTTACTAAAGACATCCCAATTTAAGTTGACCATCCCTTGTAAAACTCAGTTGACGGGGTGTCTTTAGTAAAAATTGGGGTGTGACTAAAGTTTTCCAAAATATTTATGCCGTGTCAAGCCAAGGTCGAGAACTGTTACGGATCGGTCAGTTTGACCCTCGAAAGCGTCGTGTCGCTTGTGGGCCATCCCAGGTTGGTCTGGATGGGCCCACTTTACACCTCTACACCTCCATATGTATGTCTAGTTTCTAAAAAAGTAATCTTGGAATGAGTGAACAAGAAACAAGGGGAGAGACTCATTTTGGGGCCAAATTGAAGTGGCCAGGGAATATGAATAGAATAGGGGTCCATCTTATTCTCCATTCTCCAAGCAATTAACCTTGAGAATACACAAATGTATATTGTACTTGTACATACATGTGTCCTTTTCTAATCTAGGGAGTAGTTAGTTTAGTATTTATTGACAACAATATCAAATATTATAATCAATTAATATATATAAATATGTGTAATCAAGTGGGTATAAGAAAATGCCCAAATGATTCAAGAAGGGATGCCTTTGAAATATTCTCCCAAAATTGTACCTTTTCAGAACAAAAAGTCCAAATAACAAAAATTGATAATTAATTAATTAATTAATCAAAGAATTTAGGGTTGATGACCCAAATCATGCAATCACAATATTGCCAGGTAATTGACATCTCTGAGCACTTGCCAAGCTGAATATAAATTTTTTTTTTTTAAAAAAAAAAATACAGAAAATTATGTTTATAGTTGGAATCGAATATTAAGCACACATATGTCTAATCCAAAACCGATTACCAACCAAGCTGAATATAATTGAGTGATCACCAACTAACCATTTCATTAATGGAGTTGGGGAGTAGTTTAACTGACAACAAATAATCACCTTCATTAATCAATAATCACAACTACAATCGCCTTTATTATGTCACTTTCCATATTTATATATGGCCTTGTAACCAGCAGCCTATTGGGCCCAATGTTAAATACAAAGGGATCACATTGGGCCCATAACTAAAGCTTTTGTGGGTCCAATTTTTCCTCCTTTATTACAGAGAAAGCGTGAAGATGAGAGACAATCGGACCCACAGTTATGCCCGAACGACTAGTTGGAGTGATAAGGGTAACGTGTATCATCCTAGTGACCAAATTTCGCATCCCCTCCCCCATTTCAAAAAAACAAACAGAGCTGTGACAGAGATGGCTGAATGATTATAGATTTCCTCTACTTCAAAAAGAACCCATGCCACAACCAATTCCTCTCTAAACACAAATAAATAATAGAGACATGGTTCCTTAAATCCAAATAAAATTTAATGAAAAAAATTCATTAGTATATCTCAAAAGCATGAAGAAATTACATCTAAGAATACCAAATCCTTCAGTAAAAAATATTTAAGAGATAATTAACATCATCAAGGATAATGAAAAATACAAAAACTCTTATTGTACCAAAGAAGATTAGCCCCTCGGCCCCTCCTTATTGCTAAAACAGACTATAATACAAACTAGTCTCTCAGTGTCGACGAAAATTAATAAAGGAAAAAAAAAAAAGAAGGTGCCCAAAGTACAATTAAAAAAAAATTATAGGCCTGAAAATTACAATATCTTAACAAGCTTTATCATGCTTCTGGTTCAGTAAATCATCAGAAAGATATTCTCAGGTCATACCAATTATTCGAGGTTGCAGGCAGTATGAATGAACATCAGAATAATCAGCAAGGCTCAGCAGTCAGCATTTATAACCTTACAGTAGAAACCCCAAGAAGGGTCAGATTCTGTAATAGGTGGTTGACCAAATGGATTTTGTTGTACATATGTTTGAACATTTTCAGCACCAGCTACTCCTTCCAGATACATTCTGATATCACCTCCCGGACCTGTATGGAACAATAAGCATGAAGATGAATAATCAGCCATCGTACCAATTTTTATTTTTATTTTTATAATTAGACGATTTTTTTTTGTCACTCCTCCCCGTCCCAGAAAGGAATCAGAAAAGAAGACAGAACCCGACATAAGTGATCGCATAACCATAATTTCAACATTTCATACATGACTTTGGAATCAGATGCTGGCAATAGTTACCAATTTAAGCATTGGATAAGAAAGGTCAACTAAATCACCGAGAAGGAAACTTCAGCGGAACTTAAAAATAACTCGCTTTTCGGTAAAAAAAAGAAAAGAAAAAGAGAAGGAACGAGGAGATTTGTAACTTAAATACTGTTTTCATCCAATTCGATATTTCCATAGCCATGTGAGATCTGTTACTTAAATACAGTTTTTATCCATGATGCCATAGCCATGTGAGACTGCTCAAGATATTTCAAGTAATCTAAAGTCTAAACAATGAAAATAGATGAACCCAGCTTACAGAAAGTACTGTACTATGTGGCCAAAAATTGCATCCTCGCAAACAAATTAATTCAAGAGTAATACAACTTAAGACGAGATCGACCATTAATGTCAAACCCCTGATGAATATCTTGTGCAAAAGTGTCTAATTAAGTAATTATACACTTTACTTAATGAAAAAGGGAATAATCCTCCTACTTTGAAGATGTCTTACCTAATGAGCAATCTTCAGCGTCGCTGGAGTCATATGGATGGGGAAATATAGCTGTGTGTGCCTGAGATATGAAAAGTTGACACAGATGAGTATGATTAGCATCATAGTAGCATCCGAAGTGTAAAAGGGAGCATAAAATGCAACTGTAAGGTTACAAGATGGAAGGACTATAAAGTTTACCGGATTGCGTAATGCCTTATAGGGAGAATCATCTAATAACAATGTGTTTGACTCATTATACTCTCCCTTTTCCCATGGAAGTTTGGGCGCAACCTTTTCCCATAGTTTCTTCAATTCCTTCAAGAGCAAGGGTTTACCTCTTTGCTCAACTGTAGTGAACCTGGTGGCAGTACAGTGAGACTGATCCTGCATCAAACCAATCGTCGTGCAATTGACCACAACATGAACAAGAAAATGTAGTTAAATGGTAACATAGTTACTTCTCTTCCCCTTGTCATAGTGCCTTTCAAGCTTTGCACTGCTCAAACTTGGGCAACTAATTAAGCAAGCAACCAGCTGACAGGCCAAAACAACAATTAATTTATAAATGGTAACTAAAGAGGACGATAAAGAAAAAGAAATCATGTTTCGAAGTCATCGGCAATTCAAGCCAAATCCAACTTAACCCTCGAAAGGTTTATAAACATTTATCTTCTTTGTAGCTCAAAGAAAAATATGTATCTTCTACTGCATGGCCTTGAGCAATTTAGTACACACTCTTAGGAAGGCAGATCCAAGAAGCGAGGAGGATGGGTTGTTAGGTTGCAATATAGTAACTAAAACTATCCTTGGGTGCGTACTGCTTGTGAAGAATTTGCTTAAGTAACTTTCTTTCCACTTATAATCTCAAACTGTGAAGCAATTTCCAATGGTTTATGCAGGACAGCCAAGTTACTGATACTTGGGATTTGCTAATTAGGTACCTATAATGTTCAAGGATTATTCCATGCAATGATTCAGAACCAATGTTATGTGGGCAGAATGAGAAGACAAGATAACGAATCATATTACGAGAAGACGAATATTCATAAATTTAATAATAAGTTAAGCCGACTCAGAAATTCATAGACCCAAATAGACATATACAATTTGCAGGAGTCTTTCCCTGATAACAAAAAGCCTCCAGCAACCTACCCAACGAAAAAGCAACTTGCGTCTGTCATCTCCCATCAGAAAATTAACCACCCGGTCCACATTTTTCCTGCAATTATCAGGTAACATGGTAAGAGCACAATGTGGATCAGAAAGTGTAACAACCGGTTCTTATAACTGAAAATAAAAAATACAAAGCCATGGGAAAATATATAAAGTATGATCAGTCTGGTGATAGAAGAGTACTTGAGTCTTGACGACCACACACCAACATTAAATCTCTCAAAGCAAAATTGAAGAAACTCATCACAAAACGGCCTCTTAAAAACTGCAAGAGCAAGCACCAAACAAGTTTAGATTTAAGAAATTTAACGAAGGGAGACAACATTACATTTCAAATGTAGGGACAATATGTGAACTTTCACCTGCTTTTCCTGATACTATAATGTCTGCCTCAGTCTCAGATAAACAACTATCGGACGGAACAATATCAACAAGAATCCCATTCAAGTCAAGTATCAGCAGCTTCTTCTTAGTGCTGCAAGGATAACCACTATCTGAAGAGGATTGTAACATTCTTGGCACATTTTCCTCTTTGCTAGTATCCTCTAGATCCTTGCAAGCACCCACATGGTGAAAAGTGGGAACATTTTCAACCATCTTGGTTTCCATCTCCACATCCTTCACTTCTGGGAGCTCGCATTTATCATAGGCAGATAAATTATCACATGTTTTCTCATGGAAATGATATGCTGAATTATCCACATGACCCATCCCATGGACCGTCATCTCGACCTTATCTCCATTGCCCCTGATTTCTTTTTCAATGTTATCTTCAGCAGTATCTTGCAGAGTCACATCCTTCTCATTTTTATGAGTAGTTACTTTAAAACTTTTCTTCTGATTTCTCTTCTTACTTTCCTTACGCACAAGCTCACCATCGCAATAATTTGCAGAAGCCTCTTTCAATTCCAAACCCTTCATTGAAAGAACTTGGCCCCCCACTTTTATTTTTTTTATTTCGTTCTCCAGAAGACCAGGAATTTGAGCATCATCTGAAACCTGTCTTGTGACAGGCATCTCAAACTGTTTCAGACTGTTTTCCAGCTGGTCAGCAGACTTTCTCCTTTTCCTTTGATAAGTTTTCATTTTTTCCTTTTTCTCATCTATTTGCTCCCTCCTACAGGATTTGAGTTCTACCGTTTCAACTGAAAGAGTACCAACCCCATTGTTATCAAACTTGCACTCCTTTAAAATTTCCAAGTTTGATACAGCAACTTCTGGGACAGACTTAAAATCCTGTCTTTCAGAATGCTTTCCCTCAGCCTCTGTAAGATCAACATCTAGATTACTTCCCAAGGCGTTATGCTTCCATTTCTTATCCTCCCTCCTCTTTGTGGATAAACTTACCTCTGCAATGGCTTCCGACTCATTCTTTGAGCAAGTATCGACTGGCTGCAAAAATGAATCAACTTCTTTTTCAGAATGCTCTCCATTAGCCTCATCTCTAGCTTTCCGCTTCTTCCGTCGACTCTTTCCTACAGATGAGTTTACCTTGGCAATGGGTTGTTCCATTCCTGATTCATTCCTCAAGCAAATACTGGCGGGGGACTGCAACGTTGATTCTATTTCTGTTGCTCTAATCTTCACAGAATCACTATCTGTTGAATGCTTACCATCTTTAAAATCATTTTCAGTAGCATTGTGTTTATTTCTCTGCTTAATTCTCCTTCTTCTCCTCTTTGCCGCCCTAGTTAGGACATTTTTTGATTCCATCTTTGAGTTAATATCAACAGTAGATTTTGGGCAAGAATCTGTTTCGAGAGAAGACGCACCCACTTTAACATCCTGAGAATTTACCATGTTCCCCAACAATTTTCAAGTACCCTTCATCCCATTCTGCTGTCAATAACTAGGACGCCCACTACATTTTCCATTCTCAATACCTGACACTGGATTAAGCAAGTTTAAGGTCCAGCAGCTCAAACACCGAATATGGTCATCAAATAGCCCATCAGTCTAGAACAATTGCCAAAGGATCATAACTCCAACCATTCTCCGTCTCCGAGAAAACTCGGTGCCTTCAATTAATTTATACTACAATTCAACCTAACAAAAGATGCACACGCCACAAGTCACAGAACAATCTAACACCAACCAATAAAAAAACAAGAAGAAGCAACTGAGTTGCCATCTAATGCATGACAAAGGAATGAAGCAACAAAAGTTAAAATCTTGAACGACAACCAAACATCCCATTTCAAACGAAAATTGAAACATAGAAAACCCATTCACATAAGAAAATCGAGTGCAGTTCCAGATAAAATAACAAGAGAGTAACTTGTAAATCCAAGTCGAAAATGGATACTGATTTGAAGAAAAAGAAGAGAGAACCTGGAGAAGCGGCAGGATTGGAATCGGAATCGGAACCGGAAGCGGTACTGCCGCAGAGACCCTTCGCTCGAACTGGGTTGAACTACGAAAAAGGATTATTGGGTAGCGCACTTAGACACCCGACCGGGCAGCAAGTAAACTAGGTTTAGTACGTTTACACCATAATAGATTCTACTCCATTATTTATTTATTTTATAATAATAATAATAATTATTATTATTAGGGTTTTAAAATTTCAACTATGTAATAACGATGAGAGAAAAATTAATGGGGCCCTGTAGCTTTAAAATTATTGGGGCCCAAAAAAACATTTCCTTTATAAAATCATTTTGAGGGTTCAAAAATTTTAAATTTTTTTAAAAATATTTTTTTATTTTGATTCATTTCACAAATCCAACAATTTTTTTTTTGTTTGAAACAAAAATCAAATTCAATATAAAAAATGTATGTCATGTTTTTTTAATTTATATTAAATGATGGAATTGTCATGCACTTTTTCATGTTGCATTTAATTTTTATTTAAAACAAAATCGATCAAAATATAAATATAATTTTTAAAATTTTTTAAAACATTTTTGAGTCCTAATAATGTACTACAACCTCTCATCCAAATTATATCTCTATTTTGATTTCAGTGCAACAAACTGAGAATTTACAACGTATGACATATTCTTCATGATTAATGTCAAAGAATGAAAGATATTTGATTATATATCTAATGAAGCTGCATCTTTCTGGCAGAAATAATCATACATTTCATGCTCTAACCAGAGAATAGTGAACAGGAATGGAAGTTAATCACTGCAGTACTGCATCTTCTTTCTTTTTTTTGAAAAGGGAGAAGGGGATTCGAAACCTGATCACCGAGATGATATACACCATCCTTACCACTCTGACTAGTGGCTTGGGTGTCACTGCAGCACTGCATCTTTGAAGACAACTAAACAAGATATATAACATTTCAAAGTTCAAACATATATAATCCAAAACATCCATTACATTGAGCATCACTGTACCAGTACTTACATGCAAGTAACTATCTTCAAAAGATAAAAATCTATTTGGTATCTTTAAGGCTCTTCTATTTCCATCTTCAAATGACAAATCTGAGTGGAAATAACTGGATCAGCAGCAGGAGATGGTAAGAAGATTGCGCTTTGTTTTATCCTCGGCTTTTCATGAGCTCCATCAACGAATAATTATACGTCGTTCCACAGTCATATACTCTAAGCCCCTTAACAAACTTGGCTGATGAGCTCCATGTCAAGAAGTATCAACAACATCCAATAAGAGATCCTGGTACCCCAGAAGTAAGATCTACAGATCCTTGCTCAACTTAACGGAGGGACATCTTTTAAAATTCAGGCATAAAAAAGCTACGCATACTTTCAATCATTAATCCACGCAAATTTACCAATACGGCAACAAACCTGTGCAATGAAGTACTGTTACTTCTAATACACACACAACACATGCATGTATGAATGTATAAACAGCTTCTGCTACTACGACTACGAGTAATCTTTTGTTTCAGTATAAGCCTTGTAAAACTATTTAACAAGCGTTCTTTTAAAGTTTGAAATAAAGAACTATTCAAAAACAGTAGGCAAGGGACCATAAGAAAGTGAAGCAAGATCAGCAGATATAGGCTATGCAACTTATACGCGCACATGAGACTCTGTAAGTAACCACTCGTCATTCATTCATGTCAGTATGAGAATAGAAGGAAAATAAGGAATACTACAGTAATATTTTTACTGCAAAACACCAACTAAAATATTCATATTAATAATTTAGTATACATCTTGTTTCACCTACAGTCCTTATTTGGAGTAGAAAATTCTCTTTTCAAATAGAAGGTGGTTGGAGACTTGGTCCCCTTGGTTTCCCTCCCAGCCTCCCCTAACTCTGGGAAAAACTTCCAAACAAGCCATTACAGAAAATATTTATGCAGCAAGCTATATATACACTGATATTGATTACAAAGGACGAAAGTAGAGGCGGCATTCACATGTAAAGAAATAAGCTACATACATGTTTCGAGCTCACTTAGAATTTTGCTAAGATTAACTCTCTCACAATAAAATTCATCTTCCCATGCACCCTTTAGCTAGCAGGTATAGAGACTTGACAGAAAATCAACATTCTAGTTATTTTCACAACTTTCTTTATCGGTCTGCGGCCAAAAAGAGTGAGTTACACTTCTGCAACAACATATAAAGATAGTTTCGAAAGATAGGGAAACATACAGATTTAATCAAAATCTTCTATCATCAAAGAGCAGCTTATCAACGGACGTCAACAGTCTACTTTTATGCTTTAACATACTTATCAACATAGCCCTGCACAAGATTTCAGGAAAACATCTCATAAAACTCATATTAAATTGACTGAAAAGACATTACATCAAAAATTCGTCTGGAAATAAATGCTCTAAAGTAAACAGAATCTCTGATGCCAATACATTGAACAAACAGAATACTTGCTTCTCCCAATGCATTAAAGTATTTCATAGCTCCAAGGGCTGTCAAAGACATCTTTACCATATACGCATTCCATCCTCAGGGGATGGGACTAGGCATTTTTGATTGCCACAACAAAGAACTTGACAAGAACCTAATTTGAATTTGGGGTATGCTAACATATTCACAGTTCTTAATAGAAAATTTCTAGGTAAGAATGAATAACAACATGGCGGCCTCTTTTAACAAGTTAACACATGACGAAATCACCTCATCCAAGAAATGAGAGGAAAGGAGCAACTTAATGCAAAAGTTTTCATTGCATCTATCAAATATCACATGTAAATTTCCATTGCTACAAAAGATTTAATATTCTACCAAAGAAACTATCAAAAGAACATGAAAGTTATACGAGATTTACCATCACAAGCTTTGTTAGCTTTCGCTGCGATGAGTCAATGTACTGATTTATCCTTGCCTGAGACTTGGGTATCTGATGGCTCTTCATAGCTCCCGACACCTTATCAACAGTCTTCTTGACAATCGTCTTAAATGCTTCCTTGCTCATATTACCCTGTCGCCATGATGGCTTTAGAACCTCCTTCACAAAATCTGCAATAGCGACTTTAAAAAGACTCATAGATCTTGACCCTTTGCTCTTCTTGCTCTTCCCTGGGGACTTGATTTGATCAAGTTCAACATCACCCGCTGTCACATTGCCTGTAGGATCACTTGGGCTTGCATTTTCAACAGCACCTACCTCGGCATCTGCTGTCTCTCCAAACTCCTCATTATCAAAAGATGTTGCAAAAACAACTGCACTGGCTTCTTTCTTGTTGTTTTCTTCCACATCCAATGGCCTGTTGGGATCAATGAGCCTCAACACAACGTCACGGTCAATGGTAGATTCCCGCTTGTGAACATGTCCTGATTTATTAAATGAGTACGAAGACGGCTCAATGCTGTCAGAATGAGGATCATTCCGGTCACCACCAGACCTGGAAAAGTTCTGTCCAACATCTCCACCAGACTTTGGTGACGAAGCTTCGTGTCTCAACCCAGCACTGCCAATCCCTTGCCCATCAACTGAATCCTTTTCTTGTCCGAAAAATTTCGAATTGAATTTGGAGAAAAGTGGCTGTTCAAATGTAGATGCATAAGGATTATAGTGAGCAGTAGTTCTTGATCCAAAATCAGGCTGGTAGACTGACTTATTCATGTCCAGATGATCTGGTGCATATGTAGATGAAGAACTGACTTTTCCCGGCAGCTTATTCACATTATCCGCCATGGAGTGGTGTAAACCATGAGGTGGCAGTTGTTCCTGAGAGTAAGGATGAATATGAGGAGTTGAGGTTGAAAGGCCAAACTGAGGCATACGAATACCAGGAAAATTGGTTGCATGAAATTCTTGCGAAAAAGCAGTCGCCTGGGGGTGATTGTTACTCTGAGACAAGGAACTTGAAGTACAAAAACCCTGCACCGGAAGCTGTGCCATGGTACGTTCTCTCAAAAGACCAGGGCCTCCAAATTGTTGATGTGGCAGGTTAAAAACTGGAGGATTCTTCAGTCTAAAATCTTCTGAATGCAAGAAAGGTTGATGAGACTCACGTGTAGCAGCATAAGCTCCATGCGGAAATTCACCAACTTTAGAATAAGTAGCCAACTCGTTCATGTAGGGTCTCGAGAAAGTTTGAGAACCACTGTTATTTCTTGAAGGTAACTGAGCCTGCTGAAATTGTGAAGAAACAACCGGGGTTGTACTTTCTACATTTGAATTATGAGGTGGAAATATTGGGGGAGGTGGCGGCAGGGAAGTTGAAGGTGCGGAGAAGAACGATTGTTGACTGGGTAACATATAAGGAAAACTTTTACCAGGAGCAGATGCAGAAGAAATTGTAGTTTCCTGCAGCATTAAATTATAACCACTTAGTGGTTGTGCCATATGAGGAGTATTCACGCCCTGTGAAAATGGGAGCTGAGGTGGAGGAGGGGGCAACTGGGCACAAAGATGTAGATTTTCTGTTTCAATTGGAATATCACTCTCAGTAGGATTATTACAGGCAGTCGATGATGTTCGATCGGGTGATGAATCAGATGTAGATGAGTTATCTTTCTCAGGATGATCAACATTCTGAACCCTTCCACCTGAAAGATTTGGTTGAGGTTGTTGAATTGCGGAAAATTTCAAAGGACAAACTCCATCTTGAGACGCTTCATCATGTGAATTCACAGTATCAGCACTTCCTTCAGGTTTAGAGGGAATATTATCATCCACAAATGGGTTACCACATTCCATTGCTTCCTTAAAACTGTTACTGCGGTGCATGATATCCTCTTTTGGCTCTTCTAGAACCCTTTGTCTCTCTGGCATTTTAGCAGCACCCTCTTTAGAACTATCGCACTTAGTTACATCAGAATCAATTACTTGACCAGCTGTATGAGGGACAAAGGATTGCAGAGCGTCACTCTCAAAGTTTCTGTCTTTTGTAGCACCAAAACTGCCACAAGACATACCCACATTGACTTCTTCAAGCTTACCATCTGACACTTTTAGAGGAATATTCTTGATCTCTTCTACAACATTAGAATTCTTTGAGCTAGGATGCATTTCCAGGTACTGTTGTTTGCCCCTATAGCGCCTAGATCCATCACCCTTGTCTATATCATGGTGTCGATATTGACATAACGCTCCACGGTAGCACCTGCCTCTACGGAAGTCAAAACAGTCTGGGACTCGACCTTTGTCCCGTCTCACTCGATCACCCATGAACTCACCTGCATGGTTATGAGAGGGAGACCTGCTCCTACTTCTTCGATGTCTAGGAGACCAGCTAAAACAAAAGATAATAGATTTAGAATATTCCATTGGACTAGTATTAGACACACACTTGTATGACAAAAATATGACACTGCATACTATTTGATAATAGGAATATGAGGCACCACCAATTGAAGATGCTGATACATTTGCAAAGATATAGTAATACCTGCGAGATCGGCTTCGCCTCTCCCTT
This sequence comes from Tripterygium wilfordii, assembly GCF_013401445.1. Taxonomy (NCBI): domain Eukaryota; kingdom Viridiplantae; phylum Streptophyta; class Magnoliopsida; order Celastrales; family Celastraceae; genus Tripterygium; species Tripterygium wilfordii. The sequence goes on from NC_052251.1 coordinate 9,555,878, forward strand.
CTCCTTTGTGGACTTCTCCACCGCCGCTGTCTCCTCCTATCAGGAGGTGATCGACTCCAGCTACGGCTTCTGCCTCTTTTGCTATGCCTTCGGTGGCGAGAATCATCAGAGTCACTGTCACTGGCACCGGCACCTTCTCTGACCAATCTCCCAAACTCATCTACTTTTGGAAGAGTTGGAGTCGACTTTGCACTTACATCCTTATTTTCATTATGTAACTTTCTGCTAGAAGCACCATCAGCCCATGCACCTCCATGGACATCTTGTTTCTGGATATCCTCATAAGTAGTGACACGATTGATCGATGCTCTATTTTCAAGCATAGTCCCGTCATGTTCATCAATTGCTCCTCTAGCATTTTCTTTTCTGGTAGTTATTCCAAATTCTCCTTGTGAACCTGCAGAAATTTCTGGAGCTTTTCCAGACATGGCTGATCCAGATGGCAGTCGAAACTGTTTTTCAGTCTTACAAGGACTCTCAGACCCAAAATCTGTTATCAGATTACACTCAGAGTCTATACGCAAATTTGTAGCATCAACCGTCGATGATACTGTATTTAAATCTTCAAGATGGGGCTCATCTTCATTTCCTGTGCTGTCATCAGATGCATAGCCTTGCAGAAGTCTAAATGGACTGGAATCATTTATATGTTGATGGGTATGCTTATCAGAACCAATGCCTTCAGCAGCTGCTAAAGCCCCAGAAGGACTTCTATTATCAGCTCTGAGAGAGGATGACTTCACAGCTTTGCCGGCCGGAGACCATTCAGGAGCCCTAGCTGAACCTGTGAGGAAAACAAGCATAGTAAAACGAGCTTCCAAATGCCAACCTTGAATGGACCAAACATTCGAAAAATCTAGATGATTATTTCCATGCAAGAAGATCATTCCCATGCAACCAACCCAAACAAGCTACAACTTAACAAAAATCCTTGAACCAACAAACCAAAGATGCGACAAATCTAGAAGGTAATTACCATGCAATTAACACGAATGAGCTACAACTTAACATTCTGCAAAATAGAAAACTGAGAAAAAGATCAATATTCAAGAAGCAACAACAAAACAAATGCTGATATACAACTAGCAAATACCTTAAATTAAAAACAAACTAGCATCATTAAATGCATTCGTGAGGAACGCCGCTACAACACACGGTGGAGTTCCTCACCACCCCGCCTAAGGGCAGTGGTACGAATCCCTATACCCGTAGAACAATCAAAATAAATTATTGAACACATTCCTCAGCTTTTTTATAGAAGGATCCCACTGCAGAAGCCAATCACACACCAAAACTATCACACACCAAAACTAATACGGAAAGTAGAAGGCATCAGATAGATGCATAAGTAGTACAAAAGTAGCATATATTTACCTCGCTCACCTGGTACTGGGTAAACAGAGACCGAGAGTTTTTCAGATACATCTTGCACTGGCTCGCATGCTCCAGAACTACGTGGTGCACGTTCTTTTTCATTTGAATCAATACACACTGAATCTAACTCAAAGTTTTGAATTTCAAATGAGTTCTTGACCACCTGGACAGTTTCTGGGTGGGTGATATCATCTTGAAACCACCCATCAGAGAGAGGGAAAACAAGGGGGAAAACAAGGGAATCAAATACTTCAGTATCACAACTGCATAGTACTAGCTTAACTGAATCAAGCCCACAATAAGATCCCTAACAAATTTAGGCCAAGTCTCATCATACTGGCAGAATTTTTTTTTTCCACAAATTAAGATAACAATCAATTTAATTGAACACTGATAACCATAGATAGTCAATGACTACATATACATTTATAGAATTTAACTTGAGACTTCTAAAAGCAATAGGTCCCTGCAAAGTTGTCAAATTATCCAAGAAAATATCTCAAAGGTCCACTCACTCAATGAGAAGTCTTGAGAATTGTTAATTCTCGAGTATAAGTTCCTATAAATTAATGTCTCAGGAAATAAATGACACCTGTAACAACGGATTTCTAGAAACATCACATTTCCTCCATAAAAGACCACAAACAAGCATTTTGCAGCAAATCGAAGAAGACTACAATTTGTCATACTAACCTTCCATCTCCATGTCAGAATCAGTAGGTGAATGAAATCCAACCACAACCATCATTTTTTTATCATCAACTGCGAAAGTCTTAGAAGACGAGTCACTTTTCCATTCATTTAATCTAGCCAACATATATTTCTTTTTCATCCAAAGAAAAAAATCATGAGCAATAGCAGCTTCACTTCCTGGCTCGCCACCAAACATAAATTCAAATTCTGAATCCCCGGATTTATTTTGAAGAGCCATATCTTCATAATCAGAACCATTCTTGGCAATAGACTGGCATAAAGCCTCAATTCTCTGAACAAGTTTTTCTTCTTGTGGCTTAGGAGGAGGTGGAGGAAGATCTAAAATCATATTGCCCATGGACAAAAAGCCATTTCCTGCTTCAGATCCACTTACAACGTTATGATCAAGATAGCTCCTTTGCTCAGGTAATTTATCTCTCCCATCAATGCAAGCTGAATTCTCGTCGATAGAACTTAATGTCTTCAGTCTCCAGCCTGAAAGTTTACTTGAATCTGGATTAGAGTCCGAAAGAGAGGGGAGGTTAGGAGTAGCATGTATTGCCATAGAAGAGGGAAGGGGAGCGGTAGGTGGTGGTGGAGGAGGAGGTGGAAGCAGTGGTGAAGAAGAAGGCGGAGGTGGCCGTGGTGGCAGGGCTGTGGAAGGCATCTGAGAGTTTCCACCGGTTGAACCAATTGAAGGCAAAGAAGCAGAAGTAGATAAACTAGAAGCAGGAGGAGGAGGAGGAGGAGGTGTGATATGCTGAGAACCCTGCACAACATTGTGCAGCTGTGGTGACTGAAATACTGGAGCTCTGTATGAGGATTGACCTTGTGAGGAAGGAAGTAACACTCTAGGAGGTGGCGGTAAACCATAGGCAGGAGCTACTGGTGGTTGAACAGGGTGCTGTTGAGTTGTCGGGTAGACAAGTGACAATGGTGTTCCTCCATGAACTGGTGGAGGGTATTGGAAATAAGATTGACCTGCATTCAACATTCCGCTGGATGGAACCCGAGGAAATGTAGGTAGTGGGGATGGACCATAGCGATATGGAGAAGGGCCCGGTTGACCTACATGAGAAGGGACCGGAGGAGGAGCCTGTTGATTTACTGAATGTGGCAGAGGACCATGCTGTAACTGATGATGATGACGAGGAGGAGGGGGTGCCCGAGCAGGAGGAAGCTGTTGGAAGGGTGGTGGCACGGGCATAGAAGGAGCCTGCCCAGACTGACTACTATAACTCCCCTGGTTATACATCTCAATTTCTGAGTACCAACAACAGAAAACCACAATCCAAAAACAAATTTGATGGCCACTCTTCTTGTACTCGATGGATGTTACAACAACTTCAACGAAGCCCCTGTAAAACAGCACAAATGTGTTCTCACAGTCATAATCACATATTACTTTCTAGCATAAAATTTTCCCAAACACTAAACTCTATCCTTCATGTGCAGTCAATTCCAACATGACAGACATTATATATGCATGGACTACAATTTTTCTCAAAACCCCAAAAAATGAGGCAATCTCCATTGCCTAGAAAAAATAGAACCGTCTTCAAATTACAAAAACCCTCTTCAGATTTCCATTTCATCTGATTTCTCGGCAACCAAACGCAAGCAAACAATTAGTCAACAGGGGAAGATTAAAAAACAATCGTCACCGGTATCAAACTAATCAGAAGAGCGACCATAAAATAATTTTAAGAAAAAAAGAATTAACAATCATATCGTTAAGAAGCTCCAGACTCACCTCAACGAACCGAAAACGAAATTGGAAAGAGTTAGAATAGAAATTTAAAAGAGGATCCGATAGCGAACCCTAAAACTGTGGAGGTCTTCGCCTAATTAATGGTCTCTGCTCTTGAAGTAAAGCTCTCTCTCTGTAATCAAAGCTTTCTCTCTGTAATGGTCTGTCTGGCTGGTCATATGGTTCGTTTCACTCTGCGTGAGAATGAAGATATGTTTGCTTTATTATATACCAAACATTAAAATTAAATAACTTTTGTTTTAGGGAAAATCAGAGCTAAATCCCTCCATCAAAAAGTTTTGTTCCAATCAATTTTGTTCTATAAGGTTATCAAGTTTAAAACACTATTATATAAAGAGACAAAAAGTTAAAATATATTGTTTTATTGTCTATAATGCATCAACTTCATCCTCAAACATGAAAAAGCTCCCTCTTGCACGTGATTCATCTTAGCTTGCCTACCGCCTACAGCTTCGTCTTCGTCGTCGAAAGTTTCGTCTCCGCCCCTCATGGTTTTTTTAAGAGTTCTATGACATTTTTTTTAGTGATTTTTTATCCTGATTTTTATTATATTCGAACTAGATCTACTCATACTCACCATAAGGTTTATAAATCTTGTTTTTCTTCAATTTGTCATCACATCATTATTTTCGATAATTTTTGTGATGATTTTCGTGGTTTTCTGGTTCTTATTTGAGATCTTGTAAACTGCAGGTGATATATTATTTGTTTTGAGTAATTTGATATCTGTCATAATATTATGTCTTTGCTAAATGTTATATGTCTTGTTAAAATGTTATATGTCTTTAATGAAATGTTATATGTTTGAAGTTTCAAAATAAATAACATATCAGAACAGATTCGAAACAGATATAATATTTGTAGATTCAGATCCGATTTCAGCAGAAAAAAAAAGAGTTTGAAAAAGCAATAAAACCTCAAAGGTGATGCGCCTTGATTCGTGGAGTTGGGGTGTTGATGGTTGCCGGCGTTGGTCATATTGGTAGAATCTAACTCTTTTTCAAACAATGTCCGTGATTTAACGAAGCTTTTTCGGTGATTCTAGTGATAATTGACTGTCAGTGATGACTGGGGCTTTAATTGGGTTGACCTAGAGCTTCATTTTGATAGTTCGTTTATCGAAAATAATAGCCGGACGGCCAACTTCCGATATGGTGGCTGAAGGAAGAAGAAGGAGGGAGGGTATTTTGATAAGTTGGTAGGCTTTGTCTTTTTTTTTTCTAAAGTTTTTTAGGTTGTTTTATTATAATACAACTTTTAGTTTTTGTCCTTTTAGGTAAAAACCCATTTTTTTAACATAAAAGGGGGATGGAATGCTCGAACTTGAGATGTCTATGAGATAGCAGCGCTATATGAGCTATTCGTGGTTCTTATTTCTGTTCTTTCTCTAAAATACCACTCTTCATGATATTAGATATTAACAAATTTTCACTTTCAAATCAAAGTATTTCAATATTCTTTATTATCATGGTCAAAATTTTTTTTACAAAAACTTAAAAAATAGTTATTTAAAGTTATTTGCTTGACTGAAATACTTTTTTTATTTTATTTTTTGCAATCCATTTTTCATGTATGAAATTATGAATTATTATTTTTTAACAATCGACAAGGAAGTTAAATAAATATTATTTATTTATTTTTAACCAGAAACGGTCACATTGAACCCTAGCCTACATAGTAAATCTCGAGCAAATGAATATCCTATTTCACAGGCACTAGACAAGAGTTAAACCTAAGACCTCTTACCTTAAGCAAGAGTTAGTCCTTAATTGTCGAGAACAAATAGGGATAATATTAACTTGAGTTAAGAAGATAATTTGTGTTTTAATCTTTGAACCCTAACTAACACTCATATTAAACATGGCCTTATATCACAATCATTGCTTCTCACCATGCAAATTTGTGTTTTAACTAACAACTGTCTTCATCACATACTGCCAAGGTCGACCTACATACCTCCTTGTTTCAATCTTCAGTAAACAATATTTGACGTTCAAGGCCTGCAAATTATTCTGATAATCCATCCACACCCTTCATCCTTCTCCCCCAGATGAATATGTAGATTAAAGCAATGCATTCACCAACGAATTATCAAAGCCAAATGGGAAAACTTCATAAGTATCGCTCGTAAACTTGGAGCCTTCAACATTATACAAATTGTTCTCTGTGAGCAGTAACTGCAAGCAATATGTAAACTAAGAGCAGCTACATCTTGGTATTTTGTTCCCAAAGGAGGAAAAATACCCAGAACATTTCACCAACTTCCTGTACATAATCTTTCCTCGTGCTTTAACCAGTCCTATCGGAAGCACTAACCAGGAAGACATCATTGTTTTCGAACAAAACCACCGGCTAATGGCTATATCTATGGTTAACCAATTCTAGCAAATACTTGAATTCGGAAGAAGGAAACGTCGTGAGTTTGGAGGAAAAATGGAGATTATATTAGTAGGTGGCATCATCCGAGTAAGTGAGCAGATCCTGTATGTCACCGGTCAAAAGCATCTATGACTGCCTTCCAAGAGACAAATATACACGTGGCAAGGGGGGCTATCTATTCAGCTATGTTCAGAAATCATTCCAAGAGGTCAGTCGTTCAGCAATCAAACTGATTTTGCTGGAGTGTTCTGATCTCCCAAGGTTGCTGGAGTGTCATCTGCCAACATGTAATCAGAAAGTTTTTACAGTTATTATAGGATGAGGCTACTTATTCCAAAAGTTGGTTTCTTGCACGACGAATATAGATTGCACAAAACCAATGTAATGCTTCTGAGGGTCATACCGTGACTGAAGGATGAAGTAATGGGATCCGGCAATGTGTTGGAATGCTCTTTCAGAACTTTAGTGGTGGAAACTGTTGCATTTTCCCTAACTTCATTTAGATTCAAGGAAGGAGCAACAGATGATTCTGGGCGTGTTGGGACCTGCAGAAAATCCAAATGACTAGATCAAGTTTTTTCTTTTCACTTCAAAGTAATACAAACATTCAGAATTAGATATCCCTTCAATAGTTGGAATGGCCTTTAAGATTCACATACAACCATGGAGATGGTCATATAATTCAAGATCCACAGAAGCTCAAAGATGCTAGATCTAACAGTCACAATGTAACAAAAAGGGGGGAAAATTGCAAATTTTGAAATAGTGGCTCAACCAATTTTTGAAGTGTTGCCAGAAAGAAATCCCTTACCCTGTGCAAGCACCATTTGGAAGATTTGCAAAGAGCAGCCCATTTTAAGAAATTTAAAAACCTTCTCAAAGTTCAACAAATCTTAGAAGCAGATCATAAAAAGAAGAGAAAAAATATGATGATAGGAATGATGCTGAGAAATTCAAAGGAAAAAAAAAGTGCTATTTTACCAAGAAAATATAACCCTGGAAAGACACTCCACAAATTTTCGACAGCACAAATGATGACAATACAGAAGCCAAGGATTTTTGGATTCTTTGATTTTTCCGACTGCAGTGCAGGGAATAGCTAGGAAATTTCTCTTGATCTCAAATTAAGAACGTGATGATATAATATTAAAACTTAAAAATAGAGTAGACCTGGTGGAGCCGAGAACCATTATTAGAAGGAGCCAAGTTCTTCAAATCTTGAGCAGCGGCAGAAGCATCTGCCTTGGGTTCCTGTAATGAGGAATCCTTCCCGAGCTGGCTATCTATTTGTTTGTGTTTTAATGAATCCAGCTGAAGGGTTCTAGAAGCTTTTGATTTGCAGCTGTGATCACCATTTAACACAACACCACCAAATTCTCCAGCTCTTTTCCTGATGTAGGAATACAATAGTCATGCATAACCAACACTTGCTCAAGGTACAAAGAAATTCACTTTGGGTAAACTGCAAAAGCAAAGAAAATACTTATGACCATATCCTTACCGAGAGGAATTATAATTAGCCAAGTCGGGAGAGCTTGGACTGTTCGCAAATAATATTCCACGAAGAGGCTTTCCATCTATATATGTTTCAACTGTATATCCATGGGGCAAGCTTTCAGTAACTTTGGCTTGAAATGTTTTCTTTCCTTGAAGAGGATGCACTTGATTCAATGGAAGATTTTCCCTGCCTACAATTAAAAAAAAAAACAATTTCTTTCAAGTAAAAAAAGTAAACATCCCTATCCAAATGCAACTATCACCACATCAAACCAGTTTTTTAGCCTCACATTATTTATGCCTCTGACTTCCATTAGTCAGCCTGAAATGTTGTTGACTGGACAAGCACTATCAATATTTCCCCCAAAAAATGACATTTGCAGAGTGAATTACATGTTTGATCCAGAACTGGGGACAACACTCCCAGTATACTGAATCTCTAAATGCATTATAAATTCAAACTCGCAACCAATTGCTTCTGCAATGTATGACTTAATCTAGGTGGTCAAGGATGCATGGTACCTAAGTACATATTCTAGACAGCAGCAAAAAGTAGTACTGTAAAATATGGTTCATGACATCTAGCACATCGCAGTAAATTAACTCTATTGGAATATTTCCCAGCCCTCCTATCATGAATTGTACATAATTTCTGCATCAGACACTCATATTCCCGATGATTTCACGATGCACTCGCTTCAGTATCCCTTTGCTAAGAATCACTGACCAACTCCAAAGATGTATAACTGTTCAATTCCTTCTTCTTCTTCACTTTTTTTTATATATAGTTGAATGCAAAATGGGCACGTTCTTCAATTCCTTTGACACTCTAAATAGATTGATATATTAAGAAAATCAAGTTACATACATATATATACATGCCTTTCTTTTTTCTGCGGACAAAACACACATGCAGTCACAGCCCAACAAATCAACAGCAGCAATTGGAAAACTTATGTAGAATGATTACAATAATCCTAAAGCACAACACAATAGCGATTTTAACCAATTACATGATAATATCTCAAAAGGTTGGTGTGGAATCAGGTGGAAGAATACACACAAATGCTTGGGAGACGCTACAGTTCTTGCTCTCCCTCTTCTCTGATCATAAACTTGGTCACCGGAAGCACATAAAACATAGTGGATTGGGGATTAAGTCTCTAAATCTGTTTCATAAGAGCCTTCTTTGTAATCGACAATGGAGATTTGCCAATGAAGAAAATGGTTTATGGAGGAGAATCATTATGACCCAGAATGGGTTGGAGTTGAAGGGTGGATATCTAGAGAGGTTAGAGGGGCTAGGGGAGTTGGGGTTTGGAAAGAGATTAGGAAGAATGGGGAGATGAGGTTCCAACTACCATAAAAAGGTACGGAATGGAAAGAAAAAGTGAGAAAATGCATGTTGGGGGGAGACTTTTTGAGGAGCAAATTCTAATCCATTCAATATTGTGAGGAACCAAAGCGACAGTTGATGATATGAGGAGGGTGGTTAATGGAGAGGTATTGGGATATTCAATTTAATATGCATACATATGATTGGGAGCTAGATTCTTTTGTTTAGTTACATATCATTATATGAGGCAAGGCATACGTGGTGGAGTCAACCATATTCTTTAATTCTGTGAATATACAGCCCAATTATGGTATATATATGATAAGAGGAAATCGGGGCATCCGGTGGGTTTCTTATGGCAGTATCAAGGAGGAATTGAAGACTTTCTCAAGCCTATCCAGATCAAAGAACCAGAAAGGTTTGATTGTTTAATCTCCATGTTGACGCACTGGACTACTTGGCTGGAGAGAAACAAAAGGGCTTTTAGAGGGATGGAGACTTCTTTTTGCAAGATGCAGTATTTATGGTTTTACAATATGCTTTTTGGGTTCACTGTGGAGGTTAAGAGAGATGATTTTGAATCTATGTAACCTTCTATTCTTCTTGGCATCTCCCTGGTGCTGCTCAATCATTTTCCATTCAAAAAAAATCCCATAAACTCAAGAAACACATCTGATGCAAGACACCATTATTCACATGCTATAACTTGCCTTGTCTCTTAGGAAGCACGAAATAAATTCCTCTCTTACACTAAAGACCTGTATGACTAAAAAATAGTAAGTGAACTTGCTTAAACAATTTGTCTTTTATACCGAGAATTCTTGATTTTATAGTTCCTAGGTATACAAGAAGCTTAATGTATCTCTATAGTCTATACAAATTCCATTCAAATTAACAAACGAATAAAAGACAAAAGAGTGATTAAGCTGGTTCTTACCTGGTTGGCCGTAGCCCATGAAGATCATGGGATGGCGAACATCAGGATTATTCTCAATTCTAGTCAGCGCTTTATCAGGCATAGGTGTAAGATTTTGTTCTTGGCACTTTAGTTTCAATTGTTTCCTCAATGATAACTTTTCTGGCCTCCGCTCATCTCTTGCACACGTAAGCCCTAGAGTTATAAAAAAAAAAGGAGGGGGAGGGGGGAACGACAAAATAAAATGAGAATTCATATTCATGATTTTGTTGCAAAGAACCAAATATCAGAGGCATGTGGCTAGAGAACCTGTGTGCAAGTAATGCATGTCATCCAATGCCTCGAGAATCTCGTTGCAACCACCTATAAACACAAGGACGCCACCCTTCAGTGGATCCAAACAGTCCCCAGCCACAGAAAATCTTGCTGAAGGTCCATCACCTGTGGTTAAGACCTTGGTCCACAAACCCGAATCTGCAAAATTATACAATGAACTCAAACTCACTATCATGTACATCAAACAATAAATGTCAGCTAGTGTTATACATAAGTCAAAAGAGGAAACAAAAGAGTGATCAAATTGAATCGGAGAGAGAGAGAGGCAATCATATCCACTGACAAAATCAAACCAGTTGCACATAAAAATGTCCATAAAAACACAAGGGTGCCAAACAAACAGGGATGCCCAGTGACAAGGGAATGGGACCATGACACCAACCTTAAACTCAAAGCTCTTGTGTTTGAATCTTTCCTGGACCATCTTAGATTTCAAATGATACTCTACAGGGTTGAATCTGATGTTTTTTTAGTGCAAAAGAAAGATTAAGAGGCACAAAGAATGGCAACCAAGACCATAGTACAAAGAAGATAAAGTCCAGAACAAGAAATCGAACAACAAAGACTTGAGCAGCATAGGGGCAAGTTTCATCAAGATTAAAGATTTCAAGAAAGTTGTCACATCGTATAGAAAGCAAAATTTGGCTGTAGAAATGCACATCTATCAACTGGTTTAACTCAGTCTCATTCTCGGCAAAAACTTGGATCTTTTGTGGCTCAATCTGGGAGATATTACAAGTTCTGAAAAAGAAAAGGGTGAAGTCCACACAAGAATAAAGCAGGCCAAGAGACTGTTCCTTACAAGTACTCAAAAGTCAAATCAAACGTTTTGATAAATAATTTTTTCCCGCCTAAAATGCTTATTCCAGTAAAGACTGCCAATTAGTTGTGTCAAAATTTTGGCACAGGTGCTGCGATTAAATTACCGGTAAGAGTGTAAGACATTTTTAAAAGAACATATAAAGAAATCAATCAGTTAGATCCCAAAACACCTTTGGCTCATGATAACATAATGAAACCATGGCCTACATGTTCATTGCAATTCATAATGGCAATAGTGTCTTTCCACTTTATGTGCTCCTCAAGCATTCCTTTTTCCCCCCAACAAGTGGACTTTTACAGTTTTTTCCAAAAAAAATGATAAAATGGGTGTTATACAAATGACCTGAATGAGATAACAGGGTCCAATCGAGGTATTATGTACTTTCAAATGCAACTGCTACCTGACATAACCCTAAACATTGCTCTTGCAATCTAAAAAACTTTGGTAGTATGGTATAGAACACTCACTTGACACAAACCATCACCCACTTCTTCCTAAAAGATACATACAACATATATACACATATATAATTTATCTAAGAGAGAGTAGTCCCACCAACATGGCCAGACCCAAGTGAGGGCTAATTAAAAAAACATTACAAAGACACATACCAATATCCAGCATATACAAGTCATCATAGAGATTTTGAGCATCCGTAAATCCCCCAAAAATGAATAAGTTTTTGCCAAAACAAACAGTAGAGTGACCAGCTCGAGGTGGCAGCATATGGCCAGAAGTACTCAGCTCCTTCCACATAAGAGTATCTGCAAAACACAACAATACCAAAATAAATATAGAACATGAGAATCCACAACATATAGCTAAACTATCTAAAGTCAATCATTGTATGAACTAAAGTTGAGATGATACATAAGAACACTGCAAAACCTGTATCTAAGATATGGACATCAGACAAGTAGTAATCATGTCCATCTTCACCACCAATCACCACGATTTTGTTCTTCCACGAAGAGCAAGTGTGACTATCACGTGCAGAAGGAGGAGTACCTGATGTCATAGCACATTTCCATACAAAGGTCTCTACAAGGAAAGAGAGACAAAGAAATAAGAAACATGTTCATTATCCATCCTGACAAGAACCTGCACTATGTCAAAGAGCTCAAGCAATAAGTAATGTACATCTTATTTACTGCTTAATTACTTTCCAGATGTCATCCTAGCTATTAACTCTACAATGACCAAGTTAAGTCCCATTATACATGCATGGAATTTCTTGTCAATACGTTTCACCTTTTCCGGCAAAAGGAGGTCTCCAAGAATCACATCATGCTTCATTGCGAAAGGACATCTGCTTTTAGGATTACGGGACTGTTTTGGGAGGTAGCCATCTCGGTTTAAGAAAACACAAAAAAGATGTAGTTATACAATCTAGCTAGTAGGGGCTTGTAGACGGCATACCCCTTTTGTAGCCGAATATAAGACCCTTTTTGGGGGGGGGGGGGTGAACAAACTAATTGGCATGTTAGGGCAAATGCAATGGTAAAGTGTTATTGGGCCAACAAAGATGTTGTCTTTTGCTGATGTGGCTGTATTATAAAATGTGTTTTGCTTATGTGGCTGTATTGGGATAAGTGTTTTGCTGATGTGGATGTATTGATATTTGATGTTTTGGTGTAGTTTTGTTATGGATAATATGGAGGAATGGAATGTTGTTGGCCTCCATGTTGGGTGGGAAGAGAAAATGTATAGAAATTTGTGTTTTGTTGATGTGGTTGTATTGGAAGATGTGTTTTGTTGATGTAGCTGTATTAGAATATGTGTTTGACTTGACTTTTTGTGTAATAGAGGTGGGACCAGGCCAACATTTTTGTTGGCCTAGCAAATAAGAAACCATTGCATTTTGTTGGCCTAGCAAATAAGAGTATTACCACGAATTATGGGAATAGATTGGTTGACGAGACTTTGACTTTGCACGTAAAAGACAATTTGGATCATAGATCTTCATTCTAGGGTGATACTTTATCGGCGTCTTATTTTCCTCATTAAATTAAGTACAAAGGAACAACATATATAGATAGATAGAGGTATGGCTGCTATAGAAGCAAGGAAAAACAATATTGGACGTCATTTATTAAGCAGATACACAAGGATTATGTTACCTGTATTCAGTATATGGACATCATTGAAATATACTTCAACATTCGTGTCTGCAGACTTTCCACAGCCACCGAATATGAAGAGCCTTTTTCCAACAAGTGCTGCACTGTGACCCTCCCGTGCCTCTGGTCCCTCACTTCGTACGCTTGGACAAATCCATGTATGTGTTGCTAAGGAATTATTCACAAAATTGTCAATTGCATGATTAAATATGGCTCCATGTTTCAAGCATCAACATATCACATAAACAACAATTTAAAGATACAACAGATGTCTTTTCATGTTTTCCCCTTCCTTATTAGTGTAGGTCAAAACATTCATATCAAAGGGTGCACCAGAAAACTGTAGAAAAAGAGTCATTGACATTCAAAGAAAATCAAAGTGCATAAAAGCAAACAAGCACTAACATGTGTTCAATATATGCAAATCCTTAAGAGGGTTCTTCCCATCTGTACCACCGAAAACATATAGATTGTCACCAACAGTCGTACAACTATGGCTGTCCCTCGGAGTTGGCGGTGTGCCTTTTATCACTGGCTGACTCCATGTTTGCTCAACTGCAAGTTAGCAACCCAGAGTAAGAGAACGAAAAATTGAATGAACCTCTTAGTAACAGTGTAATAACACCAGAGGAAACCCCTGCACATACATAGATATTTATAATTATATATACATACTCCTACATATGTGTAAAAATACACAAGTGGTCTACAACACCAAGTGCACAGCTTCTACGAAAGAGGTAGGTAGGAGGCAAATGTTCACAACCTTACCCAACATTGTAAAGACTTTGTTCCGTGGCTTGCACTCATGACACTAGATTGCAATGAAGTAACTTCACCACTAAGACAATGATTGCCCTTAAAATATTTACACATAAACACAGAGAGAGATACATTTTTGTGCATGTGTTTGTGTGAGGGAGAGAGAGCGTGTGTTCAATTTTTGGGGAGGGAAGGGTAACCATTGTTAACAGATCCCTACACGCCCCATGTGCACAAATAAATCACTTCCCTAAAGGAAATTTTATTATGGTAGATTAAATCAACCGAATCAACTAGAATCCCACCCAACAAACAACCGTACCATGATTTAATCAGCTTCATCTCACTTTTACTAGACCAAAGTTTGTGAAAGAAAGTGGCTTATATCTAGGGTAGGTACAGATTAAGAAAAGGAAATGAAACCATCCAATGATTAAACTTGAGCTTACCTTGAAATCCAGCTTGAGGTTTAATAATTTATTATGGGATAAGATTAGCACTTAATTTACTTGCTCACTGGTTTCTGGTTTCTGGTTTCGTGTGTTATTCTTTTGTGATGCACACTAAATCTGTGAAATTAAAGCATGGGAAATGGAAGACAAATTTTTTTTTTTTCATTTTTCAATGAAGCTATCTACCTCAGAAACCTGAGGTTAAAAATAAGAATAGGATTTATTGATTAAGATTTAAGAGCTACTATTTCATAAAACTTTGCACACAGCATCACTCTTCATAAGAAACACCAGTTTTGTTTGGTTTTTCTATTGTGACAAGGGTTTACGTTCACTGGTCATTGATTCCATGCAAGTCTGGATACTTGAATAAGATAAAGAAGAAAAAATCTGTTATAGGTGTAAATGTCATGGGATTCACTTGGAAAAAATTTCCAATCATGAAGCAATATCAAAAGAAAGGGTAAATTAATTGCACAAAATACTGCTACATATAACAGAATGAAACCCTAAAAAACCCCACTTCAATTAAGGCGACTAAAACCCAGCAGCAAACTAGTGACAAACAACAAGAACCATAAAATGTATCCTCCAATATACCTAACAAAGGCCCTGCAAAATAAATTCAACAACAAATTACATCAAAAAGAAAACAAATCTTAACTCCATCCAGGCACCACATTGATTACCAACGCAAAAAGCGAGGAAATGGAAAAATTGGCAACAATGGAACACAGTGAAAACCCACCAGTATCAAAGACGTGAACTTGGTTGGTCTGGCAGTTGTCTTTGCCGTAACCACCGAACACGTACAAAAACCTCCCTCCTTTCACGGCGTTGCAGGTGTGTCCCCACCGTTTTCCGGGCCTTGATGCATCTCCATGGTCTTGTTGAAGCTGCACCCTTTCCCATCTCATGATTCTTAGAGAAACTCCCTCAGTTGATGAGAAAGTGCAAGAGAGTGCGGTTTTTTTTCTCCGGGTAATGCCGGCAGAGATAGAAAATCCGAAAGATGACTCCTTTCTCGTGCTGATTTCGGGCAAACAAGCGAAAGCAAGCGCAAGTGTCACAGGCTGAGAGAGAAAAGAAGAGCAAATGTTGAACGGAGAAAGAGAGGCACCGGCAGAGAGAGTGACATACTGTTCATATATGATGGGCTCAATACGGCTCTATTGTGACACGTGGCTGAAGATAAAAGACCGGGCCATCCCAGTGGCCCACTAGAGCTGAAAGTTCAGGTGTTCTACTGTTCTGGGCCTTCATATGGATAATGAGAAACTTCTTTTTTTTTTTTTTTAAGTCGTAAGTTGTAACTTCGCATTTCATTCCACGACAATGTATGAGTCAAATATCGTTCACATGTAAATCTATACTACAAAGCTCATTGGAGTTACAATCGACATTACAAGACCCACAAGAGTCTAAATTGAGCAAGCTCAAGGCCCAAAATTCAGCCAACACTAGACTCACGACTGCATGAGAGTTTAAGTTGAAGCTCGGTAAACCCAATATCCAACCAACACCAGACCTACGAGAGTATAAATTGAGCTCAGTTGGCCCGAGGCCCAAGTCGACTAGCAACTAGTCCTATGAGAGTCCAAAGTCATGCCCAAAAGACCCACGAGAGCCTGAGCGATCTACAAGAAGGCTCATGAGGGATAACTCTTATAGGTCCATAGAGGCCTATTTATTCCACAAAGGCTCAATGCCTATGCTTTGAGGAAGCTCCCTCGAAGGCCCTTGGGCCCAATCAAAACCCAAGGTTCATCCGTACGATCGACACATGCCAGTCACGTGACCCATAACACTATAAATACATGAGGTACCAACCTCATTAACTCTCTCAACTATTTTGAGTAACATCTCTCCCTCCCTCTCTAAAAGCCTTTCGCTTCTCTCACTACAAATTTCCGTGTTCTAGATTTTAATATTTTTATTATCTATTGTGAATTATAATTTGCATATAACAACCATTAATGTAAAATAAACTCGTAAAAAAAACAAGGTAATTCATCAGGAAGTAATCCGATGCTGAACCACCTAGGTGATGGTGATAGGCTAGTGATGAATCTTTTTAAGGTCAAATATGGACTCAGAAGGTCTTGAGTTTAATTTTCACTTAGAACAATACACTTATGGTCACGCACTGAATTTTGACATAATTTATCATGTCTTGAATATTCAGGTGAGAAACTTTTATGCATACGAACTCGACTGTCCAAGTTTACGCTCAAATCAAATATCTATAGGACACACTTGGTTGGAGTCATTCTCGGTTACTAAAGAAAAAGAAACCGATGTTAAACCAAGGTGCATGCAACAATCATACATTCCCAATTACCGCTCAACAGTCATTCTTATTCCATGTACTGATTACTGAAGGGTTCATGAATCATGACATAATTGGCATTTGGCAATAATATTTGAATGTTATTTTGGAATTTTTATTTTCATAAACATGAAGCACCAGAAGAAAACATTAAAAAAAAAAAAGAAAAAGAAAAGAAAATCAGAGATCATAGTACTTGAATTGAATCACTTCACATAACTATAAGCTTCCAAGGAAATGAGTGCTGTTTTGCATAAAGAAGAACTCTGTGTAGGTTCAACCCAAAAGAGAAGAAACTGGCTTACTCATATAAAGGGCATCACCAAGAATAGAAAAGAAAAATCCTGAACAAATCCTCCTGGCTAACATTGACCGACAAATGCTTATATTTCGAATGATTCAGAAACGCCCCTTCTTAATTCGAGCCCACGCAATAGCTGCAACCACCGCACCCCCCAGATGTGCTGATCCTGAAATATTACTCTCTCCCTGCAACAACAGATGAGAGACCAATTAAAATCACAATAATGTTAGCCAATGAGCCGCTCGATCTGATAATATGGCTTAATGCTGAGAAACATTGGTTCAGCAAGAAAGGAGTTAAGAGTTCCCGAGTCAGCAGTATTCAGTCGAGTAACAACACTGCTTGAAGGCCAGGGTAAGGGGAGTTCAGCGTAGAGAGTCTACATCATTGACAACGACCAAAAGAAAGAAACAAAAGAAAAAGGAAACAATAATAGTAGCATTGATGCATGTAAAAAGGTTCCAGACGCAATGTGAATTAAACTGCATGGTGCTTTGGAAAATGGCTCTCAGTTTATCATCTGTTTCAAGCCAAGGGACATATATGCAGACAACAAACACTCAATGTTGAGGCTGGGCAGGAACCCATTCGATGAATAAGTTTAGTCTCGCTTTGCTTTTTGTGGTGGAAATGTAAGTATGCATTAAAAAGCAGTCCATCGTATATCTTTCTTCATGTTTCCAAGGTTAATAACTGTGATAATTAAGTTATTCAGGAAAAGATAAAGGTTTCTGTAAAGGTTCTCGAAAGGAGATGAGCAACAAACCTCTATTATCCTCAGTATATCCTTCCCAATAAGGAAGATCCCCTAAATTGATAACAAAGAAAAAAAAATCACCTTGTCAGAATTTGCATATTCAGCCTCAAATTTTCTTCATTATTGACGTGACCAGAAACCAACTTACCAGTAACATAGCTGGAACTGGTATGATGAAATCAAAGTATAGAGTAGCTTTTGGATGTAGGAATATATCAAGCAGCAAGATTGCATTTACAGCTCCACTTGCCCCCTGGAACCCACAAGCAACTCACGAGTCAAATCAAGTCCCGAAAGGGGAAACGGGAGAGGAAGAAGTGAAGGAGCATATGAAAAAATGATTATTGAAGTTAAAACGCAATTGATTAGTACCGCAAGGTGAATACACAATAGCATATATGGAATCTAAGAACTAGCTTACAATATCCATGACTCTTTTATCAAAATCATCATCCAATAAAATCCGTGCAAGTAATCAGGATGGCACACGCATTGGGTCTGAAATGTTATCGAAAAACTCCGAGCGTGAAATAAAGTTGCAGTTGATTTTTGTTTTGAAGTGATTACTTGCTATACAGATAAATATGAAGTACGCTAAACGTGTTCATCGGATTTGAAGGCAAGAAACACAATTTTCGTACAAAAAGAGATGGAACTTGAAGTATTTACGCTAAAATCACATTGCAGTTGGACTCGAAATTAGTCCCTATCATTAAACAGTCTTTACAAACTGCATTCTCGAAAGACAAAAGATGATGACAAGGACCTTTTCTTTCATTTACTTTCCTACTTGGATTTAAAAAATAATGAAAAGGTGATCAAGGAAAGGATGGGGAGAATAAAATCATACCAGTCCTGGAGTCCTTGAAGGGTCGAATGCCGACATTCCTTGACCCTGTAAACAGCAGTAAATCATAGTTCACCATAAGCTAAATGAAGCATTGTATGCAATCTCAAGCAAGATTGACATAAACGTCCATAACTTTGTTCAACAGAATTTTCTTATAATAAGAAAATACTGAAAACAAAAGCATTTTCCGTGTAATATATTGAATGAAATTTCATGCTGGAGTCTAAAATAACATGGTTCCAGATGGAATTATTTCTTTTAGTGTTATGAAGAATAGACTATTGACATAACCTTAAATCTTACTACGTTATCAAAATTAATGCTTTGACTCATGATCATTCAAATATATGATTGTTTGAATATGAACTTTCAAATCATTACCAACATAACCACATAAAATGGTTGAATAGTACTCTACCATAGCAAATTAAATGCAAGTTTTACATATGTGAAAAAATACACTAGAGGGGGGTGTACTTAGTTAAAAATGGAGTGCATATAGTGTTCATCATATTGAAATTTGCCAAAATAAATCCATGGAACCTTCTTCCTTAGACTTAGAGCATTGGAGGTTTCAACTTATTGGAGTATCATTCTTTCTACCTTTGATGAAGAAGCCATTAAGGCATGGTGAACTAAGTAGAACACGGAGCCACCAATTGCGCCAGCCAGATACAGCTTCAACAAAAATTCAGGTCCAAAAGTTCTTCCAATCTATAACATGGGAAAAAATAAGGAAAAACTGCCAATATCCAAGAAATAGCAGAGAGAAATTAAAGATCAAGGAGGAAAAAGATAAATTTATTTCACCCTTTCTTGTTCAACAGAATCATCTAGCATCAAAGATAAACTCCCTGAGTCTAAACTATAAACGGCAGCCTTCCAAATCCTTCAAGATCAAGATGACTGATTAAATAGGTTTTTATCAAAATGGAACCTAGATAAGAGAAAATTTTCTATTACCCACAGTCAAAGCTAAGCAGATGACTGATTTTCAAGATGTAGGAGTCTCAAACGATAGAAGGCAATGTAGTACACTGGAAAGCAAAATTTACTCCAGTTTGCAATACTCATATGACAATGTAACTTTCATTTTGTCCTTGACAAATTTTTCCCACATGTAGAAACATATATTAATGGGAAACATCAACTTAGCAGGGAAAGGATTCTAAAACTGATTCCGTCCCATCAGAATGCATGCAATGCAAGATTACCCAATTATAATAGAAGGTAGGTCGACTCCACTTTCCTAGTGCAAAGTGCAAACATAGTCTCCATTCAAAATAGCCATATCAAAAGTCCATAGCCCTGCACTTCTTAAAAGAAAATGAAGATTTTTCATTACTCCACTTAATCGAGCGTTGGGCTAGTCTATTCTTCACCACTATAAGGTCTCAGTCATCAAAAAGGCCGACTCAACAAAAGGAGAATAAAAAATAAAACAAAAGCTTGCAATCCAATAAAAAGTTTAAGGCATGCCACCATACATTCATCCCAAAAAAGTAAAGTCCAATCATGTTGGATATGATGTGCTCAAGATCAATGTGACTGAATGCAGAAGTTATCATGGTATGCACCCGCCCACTTTTGATATTGTCCAATGAAATCTGCTCAAAAAAAAATCATCAATAAGTTAGGAAAAGTGAAGTTAACATTAGAGCCTTACATGCAAAGTCCCTGAATGGTCTACTTTTCTAGCATGCCCACAAGATCCCATGTTGCACAAACCAAGGGTGAGTTGAAACTAGAAAACGTGAATTAGATAACAGCATTAAAAATTTGAGTTTGTTCTTCTATGACATGACTATCCCAGGGGTCATTACCATGCACCTGTTGAGCCAAAACAGATGCACCCCAGGCCCCAGCATGAGGATTTTTTGAGAAAAAACATATATATATATGTTTGGCAGCATTTAATAACATTAAATTCAAGGACAGACACTCACCATAAAGTTTTCCACCATAAATCTTCGATCTGCTATACGCCATAACATAAAAACAGCGACATTTGCAACAATCAAGCCAAAAACTGCGTCATTAGCATTTAGTTGGTGGAACCATGATTTCCTACAATCACATAAAATAAATTGTAGGTTTACTAGATTTTAAGTAGTCTGAGATGGCTATATTGAAAGAATGAGAGAGATTCCAATGAGATATTAAGATTGTGAAATCTGTCTGGCTAAATGAAACTGTCAACTTTCAAATATGAAGAGCAAAGTAGTGATGTTAAAACAACTGAAAACATGATCTATCAAAGAAAACAAGAGGCAAAACGCTTTGAATGCAACAGCTCAGCTTTCCAGTCTTCCGCTGTTAATTACGGTTGTAGATTCAGCAAAAACAGATTATGAATATTAGGTTTCTTAGTTATCACACAAACAAGGTGACTGAAAGGTCCTATGATTAAGTCCTTATATTCACAACATTTCAAGAGAAAAGAAAGGTTTAGTTGCAAACATAAAGGAAACTGCAAGAGAAAACAATAACAATTAGCAAATAAATATGAAAGGCAGCAGGCCTGAAATAGCTGAATTGTATTAAACTTAGCACGGTTAGAAAAATCAAGCAACAAGATATCAAATTATTAATTTTGTTGGGTAAGAGAACTGTTTCTTGTTCCAAAGATTGAATTACCTCATCAGAAGTGTAAAACTGAACATAAAAAGACTCAGTTACTGCTGAACTTTACAATAGAATGAAAATTCTAAATTGCATTTCAAAGCAGTACTACTTTCCTAGTACAACGACTAATTTGAGACTTCAAACAATTTAGCATATAGAAAAGGAAACTGAAATATTATTAACATACAGTTCCAACCAAATCCAGTATAATTCTTTCTGCCATTTGTTTTACAGTTTTACTAATTGAGCTTCTTTACAGGGAATGATTTTCATTAGCTGATGTTATAGTAGAAGTTATGATTCTATTTAATTACATCAGAGTTCTAGGACAGTGACTAACATTTCCTATTTTCCTCATAACAAAAGCCACAGTGGCATGCACGCTTCTGGTTATTCTTTTATATTGTACTCAACCATTTGCAAGAAACAGAACTTCCACTATAATCTCCTTCTATGTATTACGTAGCTTCCATTGCATTACAACTCAATGCAAAATGTAAATCAATGTAATAGATGTCTGCAAACATGCACTCCCATCTCCTGAACCCACTCCCACACCCAAACTCAATCACAATAACTTTATCAAAATAACAAAAAGAACTATGTTTTCAAAGTCATTTGTGCGTACATCAACCATTAACAAAATCATACACAGGCATGCATGCATTTGTACGCGGGTGTGTGCCTGAACTTGTGTCCTACAACAGTATCTGAGGAGACACTACAAGGGAAAACAAGTGTTGTTATGGTTAGCAATATTCAATAACAAACTGTGGGGGCAAAATAAGGACAGCACCAATAATATAACCTTCTTCCATTCTTGACTCTTGAGGATTACAAGTTATATGGGCCATAGTTTTTTAAAATTAAATTACTTATTTTGCATTTAAAAATCACATCTCTATTTTTAAATTTATAATGAAAACAGAAAGTTACACAGTTTTGGTTAACAAGACAGAAGCTTTCGGCATCAGAAAAGGCAGCTATATAGAATGGAATCACGTAAAAGGAATCTAATGTACCGTCAACAAATCACCCAATGACACGTATTTGTTCTCTGCCATTTGTAGTCAGAAATCACATCGAGAGCGGCAGAACACAAAAGAATTCAACACAAAAACCCTAATTGAATGGCAATAATTTTACATTTTCTCGCCAGAAATATCACAATTGAGCACGTATAACAATTCATAGAAACTCGCATCAACAATGACATAAATTACGTGACGTTTGCCCTAAACCCTGTTTCTCTACAAATTAATAACAATCAAACGGACACATCAAAGCATACAAAAAAAAAGGGATTACCAGCCCCGCCTGTTGAATCCAGAACCGAACCCGGAAATCCCTCTACGAAATTGAGCCCTCAAGTATCCGACTTTGAAATCATTGAGACCTCTGCTTGAGACCCTCAAGTGTGTATTTGATGACAAGAACTGCTTTACGAGCAATGTGTTCGATAGAAACCCACGAGTAGTCCCTGATGAGAGACTGTGATGCGATTGACATGGTCGGAAATGGTGAAATGGGTTGGTGAGAGAGGAGCCAACAACAGGGTCTTGGTAGGCTGGTCTAGTGAGACCAGAGACGGATTTGTAGGGATGAGACTGAAGAGAGAATGTGTTTTTCTTTGAGAAATTGGAGGCAAGTCTGAGAGAGACGAGCCTATGCATTGTTTTATGAAGGAAGAGTTTTCAAAAGGTTTCTGCTTTATGGTGGTTTGAGATTTTGGAGAGTATTCTCTGCCCAAGCAAGAGACCAAATGACCTTCTGATCAAGTAACCAAAGAGAATAAAAAAAACAAAACAAAAAATGTAACCAAAAGAGATTTTATTTTTTTTTGATGGAACCAAAAGAGAATTTAGATTTTGGGTTTCAAAATTTAAAATAAAAGAGAAGGTAAGAGAAGGCCAGATTTTGAAATTCCTTAATTTTGTTTTATGTTAAGAGAAGGCCAGATTTTTTTATTGTGTATACATGGATTGTATAAAATTATCGAAAATCAAACAGACTGATACCAAAAAAAATACATATTTTTTTTTTTTTAAGAATTGACCAATTAATCGATTAAATTTACGTCAAAAATTAAAAAAAAAAAATCCCTCCACCATAACCAACCTTTTACCCTAGTGTATAATATATTGATAAAGTCATTGGGCCCAATTCAGCCTAGGCTTTTTTTGGGACCTAAAATTAGATATAAGTCACAAGTCCAATGGAGGCCATTATAAATGCTGTTGGGCTTAGCCCAACAAGCCAATCGAGAACAGGCGGATCGGGGCTAGCCGGTTAACTGCTCAGTAGAGCTTTTCATTCTCCTCCGTTGGTAGGGTTTTGTCTTTGCTTCAAACTCCCACACACTTTCTGTGCGCAAAATGCCGTCTCTGCAACTGGGCAGAGTTCTTCGTTACTGTCTATTATCCTCTTCTTCTTCTTCATCATGGCTTATTCGACCCAATACTTTTTCTTCTCGTCTTGCCACTACCTACTTTCCTAAATTTCAGTTTCTCTCCAGACCTTTCTCCTCTCAAGAACCACAATCTCAAGACCCTGATCCGGTAGCTCTCTCTATCTCCACCGAGCTTCTCCAGAGTTCCAACACAGACACTCTCTCTGTCTCGGAAAGGCTTCACCTTAATTTCTCTCATATCACTCCCACATCTTCCCTGATACTTCAAACACTCAATCTCTCCCCAGATGCTGGACGGACGGTTCTTGGTTTTCACCATTGGCTGGTATCGAGCGCCGATTTCAAACACACCGACGATACCCTCTCCTTCTTTATCGATTACTTTGGACGCCGAAAGGATTTTAAGGCGACCGATGAGATTCTTGCGGCCGGTAAAGGTGTTGCAGGGGACAGAACGCTTGAATCGGTTATTGACCGCCTTGTGCGTGCTGGGAGGCCCACACAGGTTGTTGGGTTTTTTGAGCGGATGGAGAGGGAATATGGGTTTAAGCGTGACAAAAACTCTCTGAAAATGGTTGTGGAGAAATTATGTGAAAATGGGTATGCGAATTATGCTGAGAAAATGGTCAAGAACTTGGCAAATGAGATATTTCCGGATGAGGTTATATGTGATCTGTTGATCAAAGGTTGCTGTGTTGATGGGAAGCTTGAGGAGGCCAAGAGATTGGCAGGAGAGATGTATAGAGGAGGGTTTGAGATTGGGATAATGTCTTATAATGCCATTTTGGATTGTGTTTGTAAGCTTTGTAGACAGAAAGACCCCTTTCGGCTTCAATCCGAGGCTGAGAAGGTATTGGTGGATATGGAGACTGATGGGGTTCCGAGGAATGTGGAGACCTTTAATGTATTGATTAGTAACTTGTGCAAGCTTAGGAAGACAGAGGATGCAATGAACTTGTTTTATAGAATGGGGGAGTGGGGATGTCATCCTAATGAGACAACATTTCTTGTTTTGATTAGGAGCTTGTATCAGGCAGCAAGGGTGGCTGAGGGGGATGAAATGATTGATAGGATGAAGTCTGCAGGCTATGGAGAAAAGCTCGATAAGAAGGCATATTATGGATTCTTGAAGATCTTGTGTGGGATTGAGAGGCTTGAGCATGCTATGACTGTTTTTAAGAAGATGAAAGATGATGGGTGTGAAGCAGGGATCAAGACATACGATTTGTTGATGGGCAAGTGGTGTTCCCTTAAGAGAATCGATAAAGCCAATGCATTGTTTAATGAAGCATTGAAGAATGGAGTTCCGGTGACACCTAAAGAGTACAGGGTGGACCCGAGGTTCCTGAAGAAACCAAAGGCTGATGAGAAGAAAGAGAAGAAACGGGAAACGTTGCCTGAGAAAATGGCTAGGAAAAGGAGACGTCTTAAGCAAATTCGGCTTAGTTTTGTGAAGAAACCACAAAAAAGAAGAGCCATTTGATCACATCAGAATTTTTTTTTACTTCAAGTCAGATCCATTGTGGTTTGCAAGGGTATGCCAATCATCATGGAAGTAATCTTTTTTCAACTTCAGTAGTTTGCCTTTGATGTTGAATGTTGTTTGTTTTTCATGATTTAGTTGCATTATAGGCTGCAATAAAAAGATAATTGTTTCTGGCCAAGCTAGATTGTTTTGCTCACCTTTTATGCCTCGGATAATATGAGCTATCTTTCTAGCAAGCAAGTTACTGGGGATTTGTCATTTGGTTCTGCGTCTGATCTAATGGAAGAATTGGCTACTAGACAAATCACCTTGAAGCTTTTAACCTATTTCCAATGGTGGTGCATTAGATCTATGGAAAAATTGGCCTGTAGATGCACCTTATTACTATATGCAATAGAAACATGTAATATGCTATGAGAACTCAAAGTCCTGTATTCAACTATTGGCTTCCTCTTGTCAATCTTCCCCTTTCAAGTTAAGTGTTTGCCTTTTCTTTGGTGCTTTTCTTATGAGGGTTTTGCTTTTGCCCTCCTCTCTCTCTGGCTGACTTTCAAGGTATTTCTTATATGATCTTCCATAATACATTTTCTGTTCTTCAATTGCATAACAAAGTTCCACGCACACTTTTTTTTTCAGTCATTTGGTCTTCTGAAAATTGATTTTATTATAACTTTTTGGAACTTTGTAATTAGCTGAAAAGAACAGAACTGATTAGGGTTGTAGGTGATGGAATTTGGAGTGGCTAGAGAGAGATCCATTAATTCCTCTACATGCATGCTAGTTTGGCAGGAGAGAAGAGGATATCTTTGGTTCATTACTTCATTCAATGTAACTTCTCAGGTTAATGTTTTAACACAGTTAGCTGTATCCTACAGTGTAGAGAATCCCAGGTACACAATTGTTCCAATGAAAAAAAAAATACTGAATTGTTCATTGGAAGCATGAAACTTGGATGCTCTAATCGGACACAAAATAGCAACAAAGCAACCAATTTGACAATCTGAGGGAAATTTTAGTGCTTCACATTTCAAAATGTTTACCAAAAGACCAGCCTTTACATTTAGGTGCAGATGGATAATGCGCAAAAGATAAATATTACTAGATCTAACTCTTTTGAGGCTATAGTTATCTCCGATGCTTCTCCATATATACCTAGATAGCTTCCTTCCAGAACCTGACTGACCTGTCAGTCCCACAAGATATGAAGGCTGCCTCAGTGGGAGAGTGCTCCAGCCAGCGTGGTGCACCAACGTGGTTGGAAGGCCACCTTGCCACTTTCTCTGCTGTTAACGCATCCCAGATAACAATCTGCACGAATGGATTAATTGTGTTGGAAACCAAAACAGGGACTGGTGAACAGCATTCGATTATCCAACCCAACATCAAATCTAACTCAACTCAGTATTCAAGTGAACCAGCAAATGATACAAAAATTCTCAGTACTTTAGCCGGCTGATTTTGCTAGCTAAAAGGATGCATAATAAATCAGGTCTGAGACTAAGCCGCTCATAATCTGGTTTTAATCCACTAGAAAGTATATAAAGGTAAAAGGACTAAGAATCAGAACAAACCTCGTTGCTTGCATCGTCTATAGATAGTATAAATTCTTCAGTATCATTAAAAACAACCTGCACAAAAGATATCGAAGAAATGGAGGATATGTAAGAATATTTAATAAAATCAAATACCAAATGTATTCTCCGACATAGAATCAGAGTACTAATCACATAGAAAAGAACCTTTTTTTACTCAGTTTGTTACAGTACTCTTGGCATTTTTCTTCTTCTTTTTCGTCAAATAGAACCATTTTAAGTATGTAATGCAAGAGCTTCACTGTCCAAATAGTATTATGTTACTTATTGTCGAGCACATTACAGCTCCTAAGAATATGGTCAAAGATGTTTACTAATCTTTGACCAAATGTTGTAGGTAGGAGATAATAGGCACTTGGCACATCTGCTGGAGATGGCGCAGGTCAATGATGAGCATGTGGGTTTATTGGGATTCGTTGCATTTTGTGTGTGGTCAGTCAGCTAGGAGGGCATCTTTGACTGGTTCATCAATAAGAGGACCATGTGTGGATGTACGGACAAACGATGGACCCAGAAAAGGGAACCAACAAGACACTGAGTCAAATATTATAAACTGAGAAACAAAGAGTTAGGGATTCACTGAGTAGGGAGACCAGACAACCGCATCTTCCGACACAGCAACTGCTAAGTAGAAAATGCACGATTTGCAAATACAAAGCCCGAGACTTTGCCACAGTTTTAGCCAATTCCCTCAGCTACAATTAACCAGCCAGCTTTTGTGACCAGTCTTTGGTCACAATAGCCATAGAGTTTCAGTGGTTTGAATGGTTAAACTGCAACTTTGGGTAAATAAGCAATTCTGGCCCCAACAGTCCTCATGTAAGGACAAAACTATGGCCAAGGGGTAATAGGTCAAGTTTCAGAAACAGCCTTTCCACAATGTGGGGATACGGCTCCATACCTCTTTGCCCTCCTCCAACCCCACCATCGCAGGAGCCTTGTGCCAACGAGTTGCTTAACATTTTTAACAATCAAGTTACGTAGATGACACTTGACATTTTTCTTCCAACTATTTCCATCAATAGTTCTAATGTATAAATATTTGAGTAAATAACAAAACTCACATAAACTAAATTGGGAACTGGTGCATACAATGTGACATTGGACTGCTATATGTATTATCCCTTAGAAAATAGAACTACTTTGTAGAAGTAACATCATTGCCTTTTCATTTCCCAAAATAAAAATTTATAATCCCTCATGTAGCCTTCACAATTACAGCACATAATATTGTTGCTATGGAAGTATCAAAATTGAAGTGGTGTGTAGAAATTTGTGTAGAAAAAATTAGTAAGAAACTAATTCACTCCAAGAATCCTAGGATTTACAAGTTTCTGCTTAATGGTTACCCTCATGAGCAAAATCTAACATGTATCCAATTTAACCCTATATCTAGCAGGTTGGATGACCAAGACCTTTACCACTAGACCTCAGTGGAGGTGGTTCATTCAAGGCATGACTTAAAAAATAATCAAAAGGAAAGCATACAGATGGATGCCCTCACATGCAAACATATCCCTTTTAGCTAGTACCCAAAATTTCTTCAAAGGAAAAACAAACATGGTACCTGGCATCGCAATTGTGTATGCGTAGCTCCTACATACTGTTTGATCAATCTTCCAGAGCCAACCTCCCAAAGTTTCACAGAAGAGTCCTTTCCACAGGAAAGAACAAACCTAGAAAGTCAATGTTTCAGCAATGTAGAATAATGTAAGGCTCGAAGATACATAAAATCAGATGCAAGGAAGCAAGAGAAGAGCACAACATTTAACTTCAAAGCAGCATTCTTCTCTGGTGAAAACATCTGACACACCATAAGTAAGCATTAAAAATTTTATAGAATTTTCTGTATTGATTGCTACATGCTCCAATTAATTAGAAAAAATAGCAATAAACTATTCCTCTGCCCAGTTCATTTCGCAGAAAAATAGTAACAAACTATGTGATTTTGAAGAATTTCATAGAAGGAGAGTCATCACTGCCATGGATAATTAGAGAACTACTCGTCAACATAGACCTCCCTTTTTGAGCTCCAAACAAAATGCAGAGAAACATTTTTCGCAGGAACCACTTCAGATGATTTCATTAATCATCATCCCCATAATTCACAAAACACCTTGTTAACTATGTATTACTGCGAGATAAATTCATTGTTAAATTGTCATCACCTTTGATCTTTTGTAAAAATTGCACTTGTGACTTCTGCTGTTCCATGTGCACCAACTATTGAGCGTGCACAACTGGCACTCACCCCATCCCACAACCTAACAGCACCATCTTTAGATGCCGTAACATACAAGCTACCTGTAGAGGAATATCTCACCTGCATAACCAAAAAGATGAATTTTGTGACATTAAATGGTCCTGAATTCACTTGTCATCAGAGGGTCAGGGCATAATGGATCACTCGAATTACAAATAGATAAGTTGTTAAACATGCCTGATTTATGGCTCCATTTACACCAATATCTGGGACATTCGCTGATAGATAGCACTGAAAGGTGTTGACATCATACAAATGTGGAATAGGATGATCAGTTCCTGTAATTCATGATTCATTCTTTTCGTAATCAAGTGATAGCCAAAACAGGCAGTAAATAATAAATAGTTCTATAAAAAAACTGCATCGGATAGATCCAAGAAACAAGACACCAATTTGTTCTTCAAGCAATGCTTGGAAATAGATAAGTTTATTCAGCTTTAAACAAAAATCAGATGAATAATCACACAATTTTCTCAATGAACAAGAACTTAAGAAAATGAACAGTAGTCTTCTATCAAAATGAAATGGATACAAAAAGCCTTGAAAATGAAATTTGTAAAGGAAATGAATACCTGCTAGAAGGAAATCTCCAGAAGGATGAAAATTAACAGAACGAACATTATGAGTGTCCTGAAGCATTAGTAACACATTTATACATCCATAAATGTTAGTACCAGTTCCTAAATTCCTACATGGATTGCACCTTCTTGGTGCCCCCTTCAATAAAAAATTTCCATATTCACACAAAAAAAAATGGAACCATTCTGAATTCCTTTAAGAGGTCAAGCATATACCTGGAGAAATCTGAAAGCTCTCTTTGCAGTAGCTTTTGAAAAATCAAAGAACCTGGAAAACATTGGTAACTTTTTCATTTAGCATTGAAGATGACTGCATTTGGTGGGCAAAAACAAAAAAGAAAAAAAAACCTTAGACTCAACTAAAGCAGAGATCATACTTTATTGTGTGATCTTTGGCCCCTGATATCAGTATAGTATTATGAGGATGGAAATCCAGATCGTTTATTGGCTGCAAGCAAATGGGCTAAGCATTAGACAACAAAGGAGAAACCTGAATAGATCATATCACATCAAGGGAAAATAAAGACATAAATAAGCTAAAACCTGATCCAAGTTGCAACAATTTAATTTCAAGCTGAAAAAAAAAAAAAAACCGAGCGCTTGTTCACGACAGGATCATGTTAGTTAGCTGCAAGAATGACTCAGTTCAAAAATTGGGTGCCCCCTTTAGCAGGTAGGCACACATGAGTACTATACCATCATGGCATCATCATCATTATCATACGAGATTTTATCCCAAAAGTTTGGGTCAGCTACATGAGTACTATACAAAAAGAAAGAATAACTGCAGTGAGTGTCCCAGCATAAACCAAAATAGGGGAAGAAAAAGACACCAAAAAAGATGACTGGATTCCAGAAATCAGTTGAAGATAAAAACAGCAACTTTTCAATAGTTCGGAAAACAATTAACATTAACAATCTGGTAAAAGAGGACGTACTTGTATATGGTCATAAAATGTCCTTATAACTGGTCGAACTGGGGCGTCCTTTGTATCTGGAAGCATCATTTGCTTGACTTTTGAAATCTACAAGGTGTTAAGAACACTTCAGAGTTAAGCAATCTCAAACTCAAAGAACAAACATACTACGCAGTTGTAGATTCAAATGGTAGATTCTAGACCTCAAAAAGCTTAATTGATGTGTCTGCACTTCCAGTTGCAACAAACCGCCCATCAGGACTAAACCGTGCACACCTGGCAACATTCTAAAGTGTTTAACCCATCAGTCTGAATCAGAACAGAAGGAAGTGTTTTCATATTGTAATTAGCAAACTAAATTATAACAGTGAAGATACATCATAATTTTAATATGCAAGTATACCTTGTGCTCAGAAAGATGCCGGGTTTCATGCTTTCTGTAATTCTTTGATGTGCCTTTTTTATCCTGCACAGCACTGGTTTGACCAAACAAATACATCATGAGTTTTTATAGTATTTTCCTTCGGAATCTATTAAAAAGATCAATCAAACCGAGGAATGTTGGTACACTATCTCATAAGTGAATTACATATTTACAAGCATTTCTGTAATAATAAAGTAAAACAGTTCAATCACTGCTAAATGCCCAACATGTCCGGTCCAGTGCCGTAGTTTTCAGACACAAAATTTCTTTCAATTGGGGAGAAACTCATCACTCACAATCAAGTGACTAATACAAAAAAGTAAAGAACTTTTCAATCACAAATAAATACCCAAAACAAAGTGACGAGATTTTGATACTTTACCTCCGATAAAAAAAACTAAATTTAGAAGCAGTGGTACTAGCTAATGTATGCAAGTGTAAATTGCCTGAAATCGATAGAGGCAGCGCGTGGAGCCGGGATGGAGCCATATCCGGCAGGAATTGAAGCCCCCAAGTCATACATTACAGTCGATGACACTCCTCTTAACATGTCTTCCTTCTCCGCTGCAAGACCCTGTTATTCCCTCAGTACCAAAAATCTAACCTTTATTTCCTCTTCTCTCTATTAATTTTGTCTAAACACAAAATCGAGGAAATGCAAACCTTAGCAAACAGTTCGAGAAGCTTATGAGGAGGGGCCTCCACATCCAAGGGCGTCATCGTCGCTGAAGCAACAGCACTTGCAGCCTGAAATACAAGTGAAAGCAGGATCATCCAATAACAGAAAGAACGACAGAGAGATAGAGAGGTAGAGAGACAGAGAGTGAAAGAAGTGAATTGCCTGATTGAGATTGCTGTCGCGAAGATGAGCGACGATGAGTGCGTGGAGCTGACGATTGAGCTTGCCATCTTCAATGTTGTTCTCCATCTTCGTCAATCCCTCTACAGTGTACCCTTACAACCATCAAAAACCCCCAAAAACTGCTGTCGTGATTTAGGGTTAGGGTTTAATTAACCATATTGAATCAATCATACAGAGCTTGGTTAGTGTGCATTACTGTTGTAATAGTTCGCAAACCATGTTTTATATAAGCATATAAAAAAATTTACGTATGCTAAATGTTAATCATATTTTTCCATGCAAGTGAAGTGAGCCGTTGATGAGACGGTAATCACATTGTATATAAAGGATTGACTCATCCATTAAGGCATGGGCTCAAGTCCTGCCCCTCCCAAAACCTTTGATTTCAAAATAAAATCCTACTTTTCCACTAAACTTTAAAAACCATTGTCTCGTCTCATGTGAATCAATGCATGAGTCTATTAGATTTGCCGAATAAATTTATCCAATACACACTAAATAAATAATAGCTACAAATTGCCCTAATTTTTGCTCAAGCATGGTAGTAAATTGGAATTTTAATGTGTTTTGATGTGTTAATGCAAGTATTTTTTTGAAAAGGTCTTGATTGTATTAAGTTACCTAATAAATTAGGTAATTGATGTTTGTAGGAACTCGAGCCACCATACAAATAGAGTACAATCAAGAGTATTGAGAAAAAAAAAAAAAAAACTGAAAATGCAAAGACACAAATCGCTAGCCCTCCTAAAGACATTGTATTACACCAGCCAACGAATTCGACTCCACCGGTCTATGTCGGGTAACAAATACTGAATAGAAAAATCACACACATATTGTAATTGGATCTACAGCAAGGATCTTGGCTTCCCCTTCAATAAGAGAGATCGATCTATCTAAGATATGAAATCTCATCACTATAAAATTGAAAATATGTCGTCGAAGCACACTAGAAACACCGATGATCAAAGATTCGCAACAGATGGAAGAGATCTATAGTCAGAGAAGAAAGTGTTGGAGCAGGAGTACAAAATAATAGAAAAATACAGAAATGAAAATCGACCGTAGTGGATTGAGGCACTGGTAGTATCTAGTTATCTTCAAGGAGATTCGAGTCCTCTACAGTTCTTGATTCAAAACAGGTGCATCGGGTTTCTCTTGGCTCGACTTCTCTAGGATACAACATCTGTACTCGATTGTATAGCTAACTCGGACTTGCACTAGATGGTTAGCCCGAAACCCCACACAAGAACACCTTTTTCTATGCCCATAGAATATTAGAAAGAGACAACTTTCTAAGAGAGAAGTGAGCTTGTGAGATGTGTGTATAGACTATAGAGAGTGTTGGGTGAGAGGGCTTTATATAGGCTAAGATGCATTTAATGACATTTAATGGATTTAGCATTTACGGGTTGTAACAATTGTAACGGGCAAATAAATGCACATTAATTACGTGTAAAGTAAAATCCCATTTAATGACTAGTAACAGAACAGTCATAACGGGTCATGCCATTAGTCACCCACATGTATGCATAATGCACATGCACTACTCGAATATACAGGGACGCGCAATGGGTTGATCCAATGGATTTATTATTAATTATCTTTTAAAATACACCAAGAGAAAGTGTTCTTGTGAGGCTTTGAGCTAATCATTCAGTGCATATCCGAGTTATCTACACAACCGAGTCAGGTTGTTGTATCCCGGAGGAGTCGAGGCAAGAGAATCCTGGTGCACCTATTCTAAAACAAGAATAACTACAAAGAACTCGAATCTCCTCCTTAAAGAGAGTGAAATTCCCATGTCTCAATCCACTATGCCCTACTTCAATTTCTATTCACGTGCCTTGGTCTACTTCAATTTTTTATTTTTTGTATGTGGTCCAACTATCCAGCAATTGGAACGGAACTGAAGAATGTGAGTTAATAAAAAAAAAGGGTTTGAGCAAATTGTGGATCAGCATATATATTAATTTGGTGGTGGGCTGCCAGGCTGGGGGACCTTCTTAGGTCCACCCTATTTTCATCCACCCTTTTGTCCACCTTCATCAAACACCATTGGATCTAAAAAATATCCTCGAGATGCTCACCTGAGTAAAGACTGTAATAACCTTTAAAGAGTTATTTAGAGGAGGTGGATGGTCCACTCTTTTCATAAGAGTGGACCTTAGTAATTTCCCCAGGCTGGTGGCATGAGGATTCGAACAATGAACAACAAACAGCAGATTAGGAGAAGACTTTTATCTTTTTATGTAACAGAGTGGCCACTCTGTTCTTCTCTCCCAATTTCATGCAGATCTTAAGCTCAATCTGAGCAAATATATAATCACGAAATGGAGTCTCTGTTCTTGTCTGGATCTATTACCAAGCTCAGTAGCTTTGCCACTCTGCTTCTCATTTTGCTCTCTTGCTCAAGTTTCACTTCTACAGGTCAGTCAAGCCTACTAAGCCTGTTTTTTCAGTTTTAGCTTCTCAAGTTCTGAAATTTCGTGATTTGGCAATTCTATTCTTGGTTTGTGCATATGGGTTTTGCTCGAGTGCAAAGTGAAATAATGTTGACCGGCTGTGTGAAATAATGTTGACCGGCTGTTACAATGTAGTTTCAGTGCTTTGCATTAGATTTGTATAGATTGATCTTTTGGAATCTTAATGTACTTTCAATGGTCTTGCTATGATAAGTATATATCAATTTTGGACTCTTTAGAGAGCTGAATTTCTTGGTTCTCCTTTGCAGAAGCTTATGATGCTCTTGATCCAAACGGGAATATCACAATCAAATGGGATGTAATGAGCTGGACTCCGGATGGTTATGTTGTAAGTATTGCTAGATCTACCATGTCCAACCAGTGCTTGATTCAACTTGAGAGGCCTTTGCATTTGTGTTTGTTTAGTATGAGTTAAATCTGAATATTTTCGTAGATTACCCTGTTGTAGTTCAAGATTAAATGAACCCATTAAAGTAGATTTTCCAGATTCGCTCATACTCATGTTCATAACGAAGAGGACTTTTATCGAACACTTTGCGGTCACCATTTTTTTTTGTTTTCCATTTGCTCCCAAATTCGTTTGTGAATGATGTACTTTTTTATTTGGGTTTGGCAGGCGACTGTTACAATGTTCAACTTCCAGCAATACAGGCATATACAAGCACCGGGTTGGACGTTGGGCTGGACATGGGCGGAAAAGGAGATTATTTGGAGCATGGTGGGAGCCCAAACCACAGAGCAAGGGGACTGCCCAAAATTCAAAGGGAACATCCCTCACAGCTGCAAGAAGGATCCAACCGTAGTCGATTTATTACCAGGAACTCCTTACAACCAGCAAATTGGAAACTGCTGTAAAGGCGGAGTTATAAGTTCTTGGGCACAGGATCCTGCCACTGCAGCGAGCGCATTTCAGGTCAGCGTGGGTGCTGCCGGCACTACAAATAAAACTGTAAGGTTGCCAAGGAACTTCACTTTGAAAGCACCTGGACCTGGATATACTTGTGGGCCTGCAAAGATTGTTAGACCAACAAGATTTGTAACCCCAGACAAAAGGAGAGTGACTCAAGCTCTGAGTAAGTTATCCTTGTACGTTTTCCTAAATCTTCTTTTACTGCTATCAATGAGTGAATTAGAATCCATCAAATGGACTAAATGAAGGGTGAGTAATTTTGACCAATTATCTTCATTTGTTTATGTAAGCAATTTCTCTGTAGTTAAAACCAGTTGTTTCTAATTCTTTGAAATTTTGCCTACATGTCATGGAAGTGACCTGGAATGTTATTTGCACATATTCACAATTCCTTGCTCAGAAGACGCCCACCTGTTGTGTTTCACTCTCCTCCTTTTATAATGACACTATAGTAAACTGCCCGACTTGCGCTTGTGGTTGTCGGAACAACGTAACACATCCTGGGAGCTGTGTGAAGTAAGTCTCTTTCAAATCCAAACTCTATCTATGCCTCCTTCCATTCCCCCAACCCCGACTCTGATAATTTCGTACAATATTTGGGCTATTTTTGTAACTTATTATCTTTGGTCTTCCTCCTGTTGGTGTCTTGCAGTCCCGACTCGCCATATTCAGCTTCCGCTGTTTCAGGATCAGCAAATAGAAACGATCCTTTGGTTAAATGTACCAGCCACATGTGTCCAATCAAAGTCCATTGGCATGTTAAGCTGAATTACAAAAATTACTGGCGGGTTAAGCTTTCGATCACGAATTTCAACTACAGAATGAACTACTCGCAGTGGAATATAGTTGTGCAACATCCCAACTTTGATAATCTCAGCCAGCTTTTCGGTTTCAATTACAAGTCATTAACTCCTTACAAAGGCTTAAGTAAGTCGGATCTTGCTGGAATATAGTTCTATCAATCATAGCTGTTAACGTTTTATATTACTCTAACGTGAATTTCGGAATATGATTGTTGGTTTTGCAGATGACACTGCCATGTTATGGGGAGTCAAATCCTACAATGACGTGCTAAAAGCTGGCCCTCGCGGAAATGTGCAAGCAGAATTGCTTTTCCGAAAGGACGAATCGACTTTTACTTTTGGAAAGGGGTGGGCGTTCCCTCGGAGGATTTATTTTAACGGAGATTATTGTGTCATGCCACCTTCCAATTCTTACCCTTGGTTGCCAAATTTCAGTTCTTGACAAGCTTTTTCTCTCTTCTTTATTCCATCGTGACAGCCTTGGCATCCATGGCACTTGCATTGGCTTATATTTGATGAATTTGTCTGAGGTCAACTGAAGTTGTGCCTTGTTAAAACATCCTAGAGATCCTACATTATAGTGTTGCTGCACCAAAGCTTATGGCTGTTGAGAGTGAAACAAAAAGCCCGGATTTTATATATACATTAACTATTTTATTTTATGAATAAAATGTTATGGCAATACATTTGACGGGATGTTTGTGCTACACATTAACTCGATAGTCCATACAAATGTGTGTACCATAGCTTCATAATGGGTGTACTAGCTTTATCATTTAATTTATCATTTAGGGTTTCTGTTTTTCCATACCATTTTCTGTTGAGGTGTAGCTGTTGTATTGCAGTTTCGTTATATCATATGCTTGATCAGTCTGTAAAAATTCGACATTAATTGTGTTTTTACATTATAACACGGGGCTCCATTGAGAAACTTCAGTTCATAAGAAGAAAGTTATTCCCAGTGATGTTTCTCATTCTCTATTATCTTTCAGTACTTAACATTGCACAAACAAAACATTTGCAGACAAAAATATGTGAAGAGGGAAATATATTGCAATGTTACACTCTGTAGGCGTTTCAATGTTTGCAGATTCGTTTGGTAGGATTCCAGCTACTCAATTTAGACCTCCATCACCATCATGTTACATGTCATAGAATTTTACACATATATCATCCCAGACCTCACTGTGTCTTCTAGTTTTGTGTAAGGAAGAAGTGTGTACCTGATATCAACCACAGTGCCTAATCTACAACTCATGCATGCATCTTCAAATTTTATGTTCCCAATCTATGGATGCCATTACTCAATGAAGAGTACCATGAAGAACACAGTGATTGCTACTGTCGAAAATGCACGTTGATTTACATAGGCAGAGTTTGGTAGAATTGGGTATGTGTCAGGTGGAGGAAGCATGCATTCATCGCCATTAAAGTAAACTTTCCGAGGAAATGCCCAACCGTGCTTTAGGGTAAATGTGTTCTGGTCCTTGTGAAGAAGTACCTCAGACTGGATATTTCCTTGAGGTCCAGCTTCCATCAATAGGTCATTGTAGAACTTCATGCCATAGAACATACCGGTGTCATCTGCAGACACAGTAAATTACTTTATGTGTTAGAAACTGCAGAACTCTTTATTTCTTGCTTAGTAGTTGACAAGGAAGTCACTTACTTATAGATTGGTAGGGCACAAGAGGCTTGTAATCAAAGCTGAAAACTTGAGTAACGTTGTTGAGATTGGGATGCTGAGCAACTAGCGTCCACATGGTGTAGTTCAACCGGTAGTTAAAATTCGTGACTGCAATCTTGACCCGCCAATAGTCCTTGTAGTTAAGCTTCACATGCCAGTGAACCCTTATGGGGCACATATGATGAGTGCATTGGAGCAATGGTGTGTTGTCCTTCTTTGGTGTGTTTACTCCTGCTTTGTGTGCTTGCTTCGAGTTAGGCCTGCATCGACACACGCCTCAAAAGCAGGATCATAATCAAGAACACAGGTATGTTCTTTGGAAAAACTCAGTGTTTATGCATATTCAAAAACTGCACTATAATTGCTATTCTCATGCTTCTAGGCTTACTTGATGCAGTTCCTTTTGTTCTGACAACCGCAAGCACAAGATGGGCAAGAAGTGATTGTATTATTGTAGAACGATGAGAAGGAGACACAACAGGTTGGATTCCTTGACACAAGAAATTGTGAGTATGTGCATGTCACATTCCATGTCACTGTGTAACGAACTCGATGTCATTTGTCTGTTGTCAGGAAATTTCGAACAATCTGTTCAATAAAATGTCTAATCAGAATGAAGAGCGAGCTTACTGAGTGCTTGAGTTTTTCGCCTACGATCAGGAGAGAGGAAGACTGTTGATGGCACCACTTTTGCAGGGCCACAAGTGTAGCCAGGTCCAGGACCAAGCAAAGTGAAGTTCTTGGGGAGTTTTAGGGTTTTGTTGGAAGTTCCGGCAAGGCCAACACTTACCTGGAAGGCAGAGACTGAAGAGGAAGGGTCTTGGCCCCACGATGCCACAACGCCGCCTTTGCAGCAATTGCTGAATTGCTGGTTATAGGGAACTCCAGGGAGCAAGTCAACAACTGTTGGGTTCTTCTTGCAGCAATGTGGTGTGTTTCCCTTGAACTTAGAACAGTCTCCCTGCTCTGTAGTTTGGGCACCCACCATTGTCCAGATCACTTCTTTCTTAGCCCACTCCCATCCTAATGTCCAGCCGGGGCTCATAATGTTCCGGTACATCTGGAAGTTGCTCATTGTCACTGCAGCCTATTGAACCAAAAAAATTGATCACAACACTTGAGAAATTTCTTCACTCTTCAGTTGGATCCTTCAAATATAAGCAGATGAAGAAATACCTATACTCACCACATAACCATCCGGTGTCCACGACATGACATCCCATTTGATAGTTATGTTCCCGGTCGGATCCAACGGATCATATGCAGCTACAACAAGCAAGAAAAGCAAAAAAGATATTGGTGAACAATGTCATGGGAACAGTTGATGTTTTACATGGAAATAGTTCCAGTACCTGCATGTGGAAGCACCTTGAAAATAAAAGCAAGCAAGAAAATGAGCTTGAGTCCTGTAAATCTATGAAATGAACTGACGATGAAGCCGGAGAGGTCCATGGCCTGAAGTTTGCTGGAAGACATGCTACTACCAGGCATCAAATATAGTGTTTTGGAAGAGTAAAACAAAGAGACTAAATTGAGTGAATGCCTGAAGATGTCTCACCTACTGGTTTTGGTAATTAGGTGTGCTTACATTTTATCTGTTGGTTCAATCTGATATTTTTTTCTCTCTTAATGGATGTTTTATCAAATAAATAGACTCACCATCTGTGCATGTTTTTGCCTTTAGGTTTCTGCATCTTGAAGCAAGAAAGCTTTGGTGAAGCATGACGATTTGAACACAACAGCTCAACAGTTACACACTTGTACTGTGTAAGCCTGAGGACATGTCAGTATTGGACTGCTTAAGGCACAAGGTTTCTCCATCTACTGCTCATACTTTTGTCCCTTTAAAGCCCATCATGTTTTTCTTTTCTCTGGTTCTCATAATCAGTAGTTGGTTATATATGCGTTGGTTTTTATCTTTCTCGGTTGTTATGGGGCATTTGGTTGGTATTTTGAGGGTGCAAGTCCACCCTTAACATAATAACAATGTTTTTTTCCTACCCTAGTGAGTTGGACTTAGATCCATAGTAGTTAGGCTTGCTTAATGACTTGGGTTTCGGCCTGTAATAACTAGGTTAAGCAGGAACAAAACCGTGCGCATTGTGCATGTACATTTGGAAGTTGCTCATTGTCACCACTCACCACTGCCTGCAATATTGAATTACACTTCTCAAACCCAAACCCAAACCCAAACCCACTTGCCTGCCAATATGGATAACTTTGGTGGGCTTTCTGCATCGAGCCCATTGATCAAATACCGGGCCTCCGATATAATTCTTTCCGTCGCCCAATCCTTTTTCCAACTGTTAACTTGGGCCGACAATTAAAAACTAGCCCAATAAATTCTTCTGATGGGGGCCTATGTATTGGGCCAGTCCTATCTGAGAGGGCCCAACTGGTGACATCATGGAACGAAACTGACAACGTTGTTGTTATTTTTATGATGTTTGTTCGTTGCCATGAGAAAGAAAGAGACAAACGTCTCATAAGCAGCCGGCCTTCCCCTTCAAGTATTTGAATTTTGCAGCGTTGTTTAGCGGGATGTGCGGGATTCTGTTGTAGAAAAATGATGAATATACGTCACACGGGATGAAGATCCAAGTCTAGCATCACAAATTTGAGCTTAACTTTTTATGGAAAACTCAGGTTGACAATAAAAAGTTTGTCGTAGATTTCAAATCCTCCATCTTTCGATATGAGATTTTCATCAAAAAATTACAGCGGATCTCATGTTAAGACAAAAATATACCACATCCATAACATCAAGATCGTCTCATTAAACAATCACTAGGCATTTTCCCTAAACTTAGTGATTTGGGCTTTAGCTCACTTGTTGGGTTTGGGAGGAACAAAACCGTAAAGATGATATGAT
Organism: Tripterygium wilfordii; assembly: GCF_013401445.1. NCBI lineage: Eukaryota > Viridiplantae > Streptophyta > Magnoliopsida > Celastrales > Celastraceae > Tripterygium > Tripterygium wilfordii. Next base: position 9,596,489 of record NC_052251.1, read on the forward strand.
GTATCAACGGAAATCAGAACTCCACAGCGGACATCTCGTGTAATTATTTTAAGGCCTCTATAAATTTGTTTTGAAAAAAAAATTATGAATATGTTTTGATTGTATTTACAAGTATAGTTTTTTGTTCCTAATAAAATCAGATTGAATGTTCAATATATGTAAAATTTATTGACTTGTTGAATATAAACTCGAAACATTTTATACTTTTTCACATTAACAAAAAAAATGTAAGTTGGATTCATAAATGCAATCAAACACATATTCATAATTTTTAAAAAAAATAATTATAGAGGCTTTAAAGGTCTTAGGGATGGCAAAAAAACAATTATAAGTCGGTTTTGGGTCGGACAACATCATGTGTTTACAAAATATTAACGTATTCGGACCCTAATCGGATTAGATTTCTTGAATTGATTTAAATCTGAACAAGTGTAGAAAATCCCACGATGGCACAACCCAGAGCCAGCCTCCCCACCATCTCGGCCCTTTGGGCCGTGGCAGTTCCCAGCCCATCCACATGGAAAAGGCTGGACAATGAGTTGAAGACTTGGGCAAGCTTATAAGCTAGACACCAAACCCCTCAACAACCGATGTGGGATTTTATCCCTTTTAACACTCCCCCGCACTCGTGGACTGGGTACCAGAGCCCAAGGCCCAACGAGTGGACTTTTTATCGGGGACGAGCACACCTGCTCCGATACCATATAGAAAATCTCACGATGGCACAACCCAGAGCCAACCTCCTCACCATCTCGGCCCTTTGGGCCGTGACAGTTCTCAGCCCATCCACATGGAAAAGGCTGGACAATGAGTTTAAGACTTGGGCAAGATTATAAGATAGACACCAAGCCCCTCAACAAACCGATGTGGGATTTTATCCCTTTTAACAACAAGTAAATCACACTATAATATAATATGAGTTAGGATACGGACAAATAAACTGAACAAAGTTTTTGTATTTTGACCCGAATATGATTTTAAAATATGAAGAATTTTATATTGAGACTCGAATTTCGAATATGTAATTTATGTACAAATTTAACTTAATTCGAATTAACACCCGCTGTAATTTTTTCCCGCAGACCAGTCAGGAAGGAATTCAATTCGTAGAAAAGATTGGAATTTAAGGGGCGCGATGTCCGGCTGTCTCTCTGTCATGATCCTCTCTCACACGCAACGCACGTGACAAGAAAGTCTTCGTCTTCGCCTATTCAAATACCAAAACCACACAGACCAAACCCCCTGAGTCTCAGCACCACTCTTCTCTCAATCCGATCTTTCTTTGTTTCGCACTCTCTTGTACGAGTGAGAAACAAAGCGAGCAGCAACAATGGCACAATCCTCTGCCACTGCCGCAGCCGGAAAAGTAACCCCAGTTCCGGTGTTGAAAGACGAGCTTGACATCGTGATTCCGACGATTCGGAATCTGGACTTTTTGGAGATGTGGAGGCCCTTCTTTGAGCATTATCATCTGATAATCGTGCAGGACGGAGACCCATCGAGGACGATCAAGGTCCCTGAAGGGTTCGACTACGAACTCTACAATCGAAACGATATCAATAGGATCTTGGGTCCCAAGGCCTCTTGCATTTCCTTCAAGGACTCTGCTTGCCGATGCTTTGGTTACATGGTCTCGAAGAAGAAGTACATCTATACCATTGACGATGACTGCTTTGTATGTTCTTTTATTCTGATCTGGTCTTGAAAGTATTTTAGTTGTGGGTTTTTGATTCTGGAGGAGAAAGTTTGGATCTTGCTGGACTAGATTTGGGGAGATTTTATTTTAGCTTTACATTTGATTTTGCTTACAAATTCGAAAGCATGTGGTTTTGATGCTTTATTTTTGAACTTTTAGAAGTGAATATGAAGTTCTGGTTCTGGAAGAGTTTGGATCTACATGTGACATTGGCAATTTTTGGAATTGTAGGATTCCGGAAGGGATGTTAACTTTTGCACCAAAAGCTTGAGATTAGATACGTCGTTTTAGGTTTAACTGGGATATAAGTTGGATCTTGGTGCTGATTTAGATTATGTGGTTTTGGCTTTTCTTAGGAATTTGATCTGATTTGGTGGTACTTCACTCTCATGATTGCATGGATCTGATTTTGTCATCTGTCTGTATTCCTTTATTTGTTTTTTTTTTTTCCCTTTCTAATCCTTTATTTAATTATTCAGTACTTAAGTTTAATCTCTTTTTTTGCAATGGAAACTCTTTCTAGTTTCAGACAGGGCCTTTTCGGATCCGATCTCACACCTTTTTTTTTTTTTAAATTTTTATGCATCCTTATTCTAGCTATATCAAAGTAACAAACAAAACAGTTAGATCTTTGTGGGCTTTGTATTTCCTAATCCATTAGTTTTGAAATTTGGTAACACTAAGATTGGAGAATATCAACTTTCTGGTAATAGACCTTTGATTTCAGAATAAATCCATTACAATTTGCACGTTAATAATAGCACAGCCTCTTACATGCTGTTCTTCTTTGACAATGAATGTTGGAACTTGGAAGCAGGGTACTTGTTGTTTACGAGTGGAGCTTTCATAATATGCGTATGGGGTTTTTAGAATGTTCTATGCTTTTGACTTTTTCACATGCCACCCTGATTTTCTGATGTAAGATTGTTCGTTAAACTGTTTTCATAAAGATGAGTCTGTTGCTTTCAGTTGATGTGGGAAACCTTTGGGATTTAGAAGTGGTGCTACTGAGTTAGTGATTTCTCAACCACTTTGTATCTCATCCTATTCAATCCCATCCCGTATCTTTGATAAAGTTGGTTCCTTTGTGCTTGGATTTTTTAACATCTCCCTTCTGCATTAGGAGTAGCTGCTGCATATGTTCTAGATTGTAATTATGTTATAAGTTGATGAGAGATCTGAAGTTGGGTGTCTTTACCAAACTGCAGGTTGCTAAGGATCCGTCTGGCAAAGACGTTAATGCACTTGAGCAGCACATAAAGAACCTCCTGTGTCCATCAACTCCATTTTTTTTCAACACCCTCTACGACCCATATCGGGAAGGCACAGATTTTGTTCGTGGATATCCCTTCAGTCTCCGTGAGGGTGCTCCAACAGCTGTCTCACATGGACTGTGGCTCAACATCCCAGATTATGATGCCCCCACCCAGCTTGTGAAGCCTCGTGAGAGAAACACTAGGTAAGAAAAATTCAACATGCACTTGGGTATTTGGTGTCTCCTTAACATTGCTAATTTTATGCCTTTTGTTGTCAGGTATGTGGATGCTGTTCTGACAATACCAAAGGGAACCCTCTTCCCCATGTGTGGAATGAATTTGGCATTCAACCGTGAATTGATCGGCCCTGCTATGTACTTTGGCCTCATGGGTGATGGTCAGCCAATTGGGCGCTACGACGATATGTGGGCTGGCTGGTGCATGAAGGTATCCCATGCTTTACCATTTCCATATATTTCATGTTTGCTTTCTTCTATTTATCTTGGCAATGAATCCAACTTTCAAGTACCTGTTTTCGGCTTTACCCTCTACTCTGTAGGTAATCTGTGATCATATGGGACTGGGAGTTAAGACTGGATTGCCCTACATTTGGCACAGCAAGGCAAGCAATCCATTTGTGAACCTCAAGAAGGAATACAAAGGAATCTACTGGCAAGAAGAGCTGATCCCATTTTTCCAATCCGTGGTACTTCCAAAGGAATGCACCAGTGTTCAGAAATGTTACATTGAGCTCTCCAAGCAAGTGAAGGCTAAGCTTGGGAAGGTTGATGAGTACTTCATCAAGCTGGCTGATTCCATGCTCACATGGATTGAAGCATGGGATGAGCTGAACCCATCTGCTGAAGCCGCCAATGGTGCTGCTGCTGCAAAATAGGCTCTTGGTTAACAATTATCTCAGTTTGGTATTCCCCGGCTTGTACCTTGACCGGCCATTCTATCGGAGCTCTCTTTGGGAGACTAGAGTATTTATTTCCAGTTAACTACATCATTTTAGTTGCTTTGTTATCTCACAAGTCCAGACCAATAAGAAATTATGGGTTATGTATTGAAATAGTTTTGATTATTAGTTATTTAATCATTGCTGATTGAGTTGGTAGATTTTTGGAAAATCATTGACAATGTTTTTATTGGTTAGTGTTGTTATTTCTTATGAGATCTCTCATATCCTTGCAAGCGAACAAAGTAATGGCTTGAACGCACCGCGTTCAGAAAAAAATGTTTAGCCGATCAGTGCATTACGCCATCACAGCACAACAGTAACAGTGAGTTTGAAGCTGAAGCTGAAGCTGTAGGGTTCTAATTTTGCGCTCAATCAATTGTAGGGTTCCAATTTTGAGCTTAATCAATCTTATTATTCAAGTAATCTGAAGACATATAATAATAAAACTGAAATTGAGAATATCAAACCAATGTACTTTTTTATCCAACTTGTTTGCAGCACAGACCAGCAGAGGAGATTTAAGGGCGACAGAAAAAATCACTTTCTTGCTTGTCCTGTAGAGACTGCTTTTGATGCTCTACTCGCTGAAGCTGGGACGATAACTGAAGCAAGTCAATAGTCGACCCACCTTCACCGGGAAAACAATCCCTGGCATTCAGAAAGTCAGGACCTTGGAAACCGCCGCCTGTGGTCTCATAGTTCATAGCATCACTACTGTCAGATATTAGTATAGGAGGAAAGTGATTCCCTTCTGTAGAATTCATTTTGGATGTAGAGAATTTACTTGACAACCCACTTGATTCTGCATTAGAGTTAGCTCCAATGAACCTCCCAGACGATGGAATGGCGTGCTTATAGATTCTCGGCGTGACTAAAGACATGGAAATACCTGGAAAATGGCTGGACGAGTTCGGTGAATGAGATGACAGAAGAGAGAGAGCATAACTAGAATCTGTAATCCCTGGTACTCCATGAATGGTTGATGCTGTGTCAAAAACAGTTAAGTCTTCACTTCCCAATGAAATGTCATGCAACAAAGAATGCGTGGCAGAGTTCAGGTCTCCTAAATCGTGTGGATGTCTTTGACTGTTATCAAAGAAAATACTCCCCGTTCTAGTGTTTGATCCATTATCTTGAAAAGGAGGGAACGATTTCTCAAAATTATAAGAAGGCAAGACAGATTGCAAATGCAGAGGGCGAGTCATGGGATTGGCCAGCAAAGGACTATAAGCAGTCCCGTGTTCAACTTTTATGTGCCCGAACCAGTCATTAGTTCCATCTCTCTCAGGATGAAGAGGAGTACTGGGGAGTATATCTTGGCAGATAAAGGATCTTGCAGGTAAAGTTGTCTCCAGAAGCTTACCACCAGCAAAGTCTGCAACATTGTCGGAAAAATGGATATGGTTAGTACTCAGTATATCTTGACCAAGGCAACTCTGATAATGGCAAATTAGCTGTTGACTGAATTCATGTTAAGGATGTATACCACAAGGAAGACATAGAAGGGTAAACATAATGAACATGTCACAAGTTCACAGGCAATTTGCATTCTTTGTGAGTCAGAAAACGTATTAGCAGTGTCAACGGCAGTTAATTTCAACATTTGCGAAATTGGTTGTTTGAGAAGCTCCCAAAAAGCAAAGCAAAGTTTTCAATTATCATTGGAATCTCCCCATGAAACTCATCTACAATGGTCTCCAATCCAATCTCTTTACGATTGAAGCTGGCAAGTGAAATAAAGTTAAGAAACAGACTGATAAGGACGGTGCTTTTGACAAGGGTGGACCTCCCTCCTTTTGAGCTTCTTCCCCAAACCATTAGTTTTCTTCAACCTTCTCTGTGTTTGGGCCCCTACAAACTTCTCCTAGAATTTCACCCCTCAAGGAAGTTCTTAATCATGAAGAGATCGAGCACAATTGGTCTATTTCAAGAGTGGAACCCATCACAGGGCAATTTTGATCAGCCAAAAGTGCAGGTGGATTCTTCTGAGACTTGGCTAAGGTACATTGCGACATTAACATTTTGAATAGAGGGGAAGGGGATGGGAAAGGCTCAAACTCGACCTCTGTGAGATACCACACACACGAGTGTCATCTGAGCTACTAGTGGTTCTCAATGATTGCATCAGGTAACTTCTAAATAACTGAATTGATAGAAGAAATGAAACAGGTAAATTAACGTAATCCTAACATGCTTCCTAAAAAAAGCCCAAAAACACAAAAAATTTATGCCAGCAGCAAAAGGTTTTTAGGAAAGAGATGAGCAACTCAACAAGGGATAAAAACTATGTAGACGGCTGGATGTAGTCACAAAATAAGTTCACCCAAACACGCTCATGCCCATGCGCATACAAACACACACAGATGGAAGTGTAGTTGATAAAAAAAACAATATATTTATACCACCAAACGACTGATGTAGCCTCCCAGGTCTTCCATGTTGAACCCCAAATTGAGGCTTCCTCCGGCGCTCATTGTGTCCTGCAAGGCGTTTACGACAGCTACGCTTACCATCATCAAATTCAGCCAGCAAATGAAACCTGAATAAGAAATGCTAGCATGTAATATAGCAGTAATAAGATTCATTTACTGTGCTGAACCAGGGTCTATATCCAGCCATATGTAGTCAAGTAACAAGATGCAAGTATAAAGGGTAATAAGGATATAGGTCTGGAAAATAGAATCCCATTTAGCAAAGCGTGTCAATTACATCCACCCAGAAGCAGTGGATCTTCCAATTGGTGGGTGGGTGGGGGAAGTAATGGGAAAAAAAAACAATTACATGAGGAAAAGGAAAATGTCAGGTTTGCATTACATGGTAAACAAGTCATTGAATAATTCACATATATATTCAAGATATTAGGATATGACAATAACATATTGAGAGGGAAGAACAGAAGTTCAAATTATCATTAAGACAGGAAATGCGAAAAAGAAGGCGGGAGCGAAGAAGCATGGGAGTTCAAATTTCATCAATGATTAGATGAACATGTCTCAATGTTACATTTAAAGTCAGAAGTGAAAAATGAAGATAAATTTTGAAAGCTACTATGAATTGCTATACACTACTGCCAGATTAAACTTTGCAACACAAAGGTCATGAACACTAAACTAAAGGCTTCAAGAAAATAAAACATACCTGCTGCACTGCTGACAAAACCTCTGTTCAATGCCTTTGACAATAACCTTGGCAGTCTTAGAGTGTACTTCACAAACTTTGTGCCTCTTGTGGTAGTCCTTTGAGGAGCTGAGATCCCTTCCACAGCCATAAACTTGGCAATAGGCAATATGGGAATTCACTCCCGACACCCGCATTCTCTTTTGAGTCGTCAATGACTGAGATGAAGACACAACGGAGATTCCATGTGAAAATGTGGGAATGTGGGCATCTATTTGGTCATTGAGCCTCCCCAACTTTAAATCAATGTATTAGTATATATAGATAGTTTTATATTTAACTCTGGACTGTATTCTGTAATGCACTGTACAATACACTAGTCTAAACTCTGAGCTATATATATGTGTGTACTGTATTGGTTTGGGGTTAAGTCAATGAGAATACACTTCTTCATGGTATCGGAGCCAGCATCAACCACCTTCTAGGGTTTTTTTTTATTCTTGCCATGGATCCACCCGCCGCCACCTCCACCTTACCTGCTTCTCTTTCCTCCTCTGCTTCCTCCTCTGCTCCCTCCCTTTCACCTTTTTCCACGATTTCTCCTTCACGTGGAACCCATTTCCCATCTGGATCGCCCTTTTCTTCCATGGGCCTACCTCCTGCTGTCTCATTCACTACCACTCCTCACTATGGATTCACCTTTCCACCCAATCTTCCCGGGACTTACTCTGCCTCTTCATTTACTTCGTTTGACGGTCTTCGTTCTCCTTCTCTCGCCCTCAATCCTCTACCCACTTCCTCCTTTGAGTCTTCCCTCCCTTTCTCTTATTCTATCCCAACTCTTACTGCCCCAAACATCACCAATATTGTGTCCACTCAGTTGGATACATCAGATGATTATTCTCTCTGGAAGAGTCAAATTCGTGGCCTCTTGATTCAACATGACCTCCTTGGGTTCATTGAAGGGACAATCCCTTGCCCTCCTCAAACTCTCCTTTCTGTTACAAATCAACAGGTCAGTAATCCTTCCTACTCTTTGTGGCTCCGCACAGATCAAACCATCCGCAACTGGATCCAAGCTACCTTGTCCAGATCTGTGCTCGCTGATGTTCATACACTTTCTACAGCTCGTGACCTTTGGCTCACTCTTCACACAAGATTTCGTGATGTTTCTATGGCTAGACAGCTGGAACTCCGGCAGAAATTTCACTCTTTTCGCAAAACATCCCAATCTGCCCCTGCTTATTGCAGTGAAATCAAAGCACTTGCTGAACAACTCAGGGATCTTGACATCACTATTACCGACACTGATCTCATTGCTCAGGCTTTGGCTGGTCTTGATTTAGACTACAAGGATTTTGTCACCATGATAGCTAATCTGGAGGGTACCATTACCTTTGAAAATTTTCGGCAAAGATTGGTCGCTTATGAGGATCGCAGACTTCGTATGGAAGCTATTTCTCCTTCATCAACTGAGCAAAAGGCTTTGGTTGCTACTGGCACTGTCTCGTCCTCTGAGTCTTTTTCTTCGCCTCGCGGGCGTGGACATGGACGCCGTGGCCGAGGGCGTCGTGGTCGTGGTCCTGGACACTCCTTTTCTTCTGGTTATGGTGGTCGCAATTATGGCTATCAATTTTCACGTGGTTCTGGTCGTTACCAACCTCACTCGTTTCGCCCCACGGGTGCCCCCCAAGCATATACTGGTATTCTGGGTCCTTCTCCGTCTCCTGATGTTTGTCAAATTTGTGACATTCCAGGCCACCGTGCAGACCAATGCTATCACCGCTATAACACTGCTTGCACTCCTAATGATCTTCCTAGGTCCTTTGCTGCCATGTCTGTTGGTGAAACCAATGACTCCTCTTGGTATCCCGACTCTGGAGCCTCAACTCATATGACTCCCCATGAAGGTAATCTTTCTACTTCCTCCAATTATTTTGGTTCTAACCGTGTCCTTGTTGGTAATGGTGAATTGCTTGAGATTAACAAAACTGGTTCTGCAACTCTTCACACTCCCACCAGACCACTCCATTTATCCAATGTATATCATGTTCCTCGATTATCTCATAATTTGTTATCTATCAAACGTCTTTGTTGTGACAATAATTGTGTGGTCATATTTGATGGTAATTCCTTCTGTGTTAAGGACAAGCTCCAGGGGACAACTCTTCTCAAAGTCACCGGTAGCGGCGATCTTTATCAAATTCCTTCCACTTTTGTCAACAATTCAGCTTCAGCCCTGCTCACTACCAAATTCTCTGCTCCTATTTGGCATCGACGTCTTGGTCATGCTAGTCACAATGTTTTGCAATCAATTCAGCGCATCTGTCCAACATTAGGCATCTCCCCATCGGCTACTAAATGTCTCCCTTGTAATTTGGGCAAATCTTGTAGATTACCTTTTCATGCTGTTGATCATTGTACTTCTGAACCGTTACAACTTATTCACTCTGATGTATGGCAGTCTCCTATAATATCCAATTCTGGTTTTCGCTATTATGTGATTTTTGTGGATGACTACACTAGATATTCCTGGCTATTCTTCATGCGTTTTAAATCTGAAGTTTACCATCATTTTTTGACATTCCAACGTCTTGTGGAGAATATGTTCAATCGCAAAATAAAAAATTTTCAAAGTGATGGTGGAAAAGAATTTGACAATCACACTCTACTTACTCATTTCTCTTCTTGTGGGATTGCCTTTCGCAAGTCATGTCCCCATACTCCACAACAAAATGGAGTTGCGGAACGCAAACATCGCCATATCATTGAAATGACTCGCACTCTTCTCATTGATTCTTCATTACCTTCAACATTTTGGGCTGATGCTGTCTATACCTCCATCTTCCTCATCAATAGGCTTCCAACCCCTGTTTTGAATCATTGCTCTCCCTTTCATAAACTGTTTCATAAAATCCCTTCTTATGCTCAACTTCGGCCATTTGGTTGTGAATGCTTTCCTAACCTTAGCTCCACTGTGTCACACAAGCTTTCCCCACGCTCAATTCGCTGCATTTTTATTGGCTACGCATCTAACTACAAAGGGTATAGGTGCCTTGATCCTCTCACCAATAGAGTTTATATCAGTCGCCATGTTGTCTTCAATGAAACCACTTTTCCTTACAAAGAAATTGTCACTCAAACTCCAGCTGTTTCTCCCCCACCAGTTCTCTATCTATCCCCATTATCAACCATCCAATTCCCTCTTGTCCATGGTCGAGATTCTCCATTCCAACCTCCTCACTCATCTTTACAAACATCACCCATCACTTCTCCTACAACTTTTCCTTCACCTGCAGTCCCTCCTACATCTTCCATGCCTCCTACTTCTTCTCCTTTACCTCTCAACCATATGGCTCCTACTAGCTTAGTCCCTTCCTCCACTCCCTCTACTTCCAATGTTCATCCGATGGTCACCAGATCCAAAGTGGGCAAACACAAACCTCGCCAAGTCCTTTCCCTTGTTTCCACTATAGACCCCAGTGAACCTACTTGTTATTCTCAAGCAATCAAAGATCCTAAGTGGAAGTTAGCTATGGCAGATGAGTTCAATGCCTTGTTAGCTAATAACACTTGGGATCTTGTGCCATTTCAGGCAAGTAACAATTTAATTGGTTGCAAGTGGATTTATCGGATTAAATACAAATCGGATGGATCTTTGGATCGTTACAAGGCACGCCTTGTTGCCCAAGGGTTTCATCAACGCCCTGGCATTGATTTTCATGAGACTTTTAGTCCTGTTGTCAAACCCACCACCATTCGTCTTGTCTTATCTCTTGCCATTGGTTCCCATTGGACCATTCGTCAATTGGATGTCAAAAATGCCTTTTTGCATGGTCACCTTCTTGAAGATGTCTACATGAAACAACCTCCTGGCTTCATCAATTCTACTTATCCCAATCATGTATGCAAACTTCGTAAGGCCATTTATGGACTTAAACAAGCCCCTCGAGCTTGGTTCACTCGTTTTAGCTCCTTTCTCCTAGCCCATGGTTTTACTTGTAGTTCTTCAGATTCATCCATGTTTATTCATCGTTCTCCTCTTGGTATCACTGTGTTACTCTTGTACGTTGATGACATTATACTCACTGGTAGTAATCCCACTCACCTTCATCAATTTATCTCCACTCTTTCTACTCAATTTGCCATGAAAGATCTTGGAGATCTTCATTATTTTTTAGGCATTCAAGCAACCAGCACCTCTGCTGGATTGTTTTTATGTCAACAAAAATATTTGTCTGATCTTTTGCATCGCTTCTCTTTATCATCTGCCAATGTTGTCAAAACTCCTAGTGTTAGTAAGACTTCTTTATCAGTCATGGATGGTGATTTACTTGCTGACCCTTCCACATATAGGAGTATGGTGGGTGCTCTTCACTATTTAACTAT